>NW_022196899.1:28025403-28042171 GCF_008632895.1 Mastomys coucha | reverse complement strand
GTTCAGCTGATTAAAGCCTAATTACACACATCGAATTAAAGGTGTGAGTGCGTAATAAAATGTTCCAGCTAAAAGGACTCTGTGCTGGGGTCTGATTTCCAGCCAGTAATTTGGCTGGAATAAAATGGAAACAAGAAAGCAGAATTGTTTAAAAGGTGCGACGTAATGGTAACACACATTCTGAGCTGCAGAAAGAAATAGACAAAATACACTGTGCATTTTTAAGTGGGATATGCTGTAATCAAAAACAGTCTTTTCTCCTGCCAGCATTTATAATAATAATACAAACCACACTCATGGAAGCCAACAGCCAAGGGGGGGCATATTTCCATTTTAACGCCTTTCGATGATCAAAGCGGCAGCTTAATACAATCAGCTGAAATCCATTTACCCATGAGCTCGCCACCGTGCCCAGGGACTGCGCTCCCTTCCAGCCCTATCTATTCTGGAACAGGTGCTACAGTCGTAAATTAATTAGTCTGTGAGAAGCACCTTGTTCCTCATCTCCCCAGGCCTCTTGTGGGTCAGGGCCTGGAGGACTTTACCATCTGGGCAGAGTTTCTCCCAGAGAAGCAATCAAAGCCTGCAGATTGCAGCCCACAGAGGCAGGTTCAAATGACAATTAACCTTATTAGGCCTCATTTTTTTTTTACAGTTTATACTGTGTCAACATGTTGGCTCCATAAATAATCTGCCACATCAGACAGGTGAAGAAAAATGTTTCTCCCCTTGTTGAAAGTTTTAAAGCCCTCAGGAGAATGAAAGACAAAGTTTAAGTGGTGGCGTTAATGGATACACAGATGCCAGGGTTGTTGTTTAAGAAGCCAGAGAGATGGGCTCTGGAGCCCAGATTACGGCTTATCCAAGCCCGGTCATAAAGTTCTAGATGTGAGTTTGTGGTGGGGAAAGTCTTGGGCTTCTTTCCTAGGCTTTCTGGTTTCCTCCCTGGACTCTCACGGATGTGGTCTTTTACCATCTGACTAACTTGAGAAATACATGTTTCTTTATAAAAATTATGCTTTTGCTCCTTCCTTTACCACAGCGATGCACGTAAGACCCTGTTGTCCTGGGAATAGAAAATAAAACCAATCAAGACAATTAACATCCACAGCTTGCCACAAAATCAACAGATATTTAAGCTACATTTTTAATCAGACTGAGCTTAATTAAACACTTCACAGATGACTCTGAAGACTGCCACAAAAAAAAAAAAAAGCCCACTTAAAAGAAAATCTTTAAGCATAATGTGAAATCGAGTTTACTAACAGATTGCCACAAGGATTCTTGCAAGGAGTCTCTGAGGGTCCTTATTTATACTGTTTGCTCACCATAGTTGGGGTCTACTGGGACCCACTTTCCGTCATTCTGAGCTCAGGAGTTTACACTTGGGAAAAGATGTGCCCCCTGGGCTGGCCTCTCCCATTTCACATCGTCCTGGGCAACCTGCTGTAGTCTCTACTTGGTTTGCACGTGGGAGGCCCCTGACCACGGGACAGCTTTGGTTTCCTGTGTAGCCTGGCATGTAGTTTGAAGACATTTGCAAACTCAAATTGGTTGGCACTAGAACTCAGGGAATCACTTATTTCTGCCCGAAGATAGTTCCGGGAACTAAAAAAAAAAAGGTTAAGGAAAAAGGAACGTCCTATAAGGTATTGTAGCATTCAGAACTATTGTAGCAGCAGGGTTGTCGAGGTGGCGCAGTCTGTGAAGTGATGGGCCCATGCAAGCATGAGGACATGAATTCAGATCCCAAGCACCCACACAAAAGGCCAGTCGAATCAGTGTGCACCTGTGAGCCCAGGGCAGAAAACAAGGAGACCGGAGAGTCATGAGAGCCAGTATAGACCAACTGGTTCTGGCTTCTCAGCTCTGGGTTCAATGAGAGATTCTGCCTCAAAAAGTAAAGTGTGCTAATGGAAAACACTCAACATCCATCAAGCTCTGGCTTCCACTTTACAAACAGACATGCACAGACCACACAAACATGGACCTATACAATACCCTTCACACACACACACACACACACACACACACGCATGCACGCAAGCACGCACACACACCAAGCAGGATGTATATACCATATCCACTTTCAAAATAAATTTCCACTATGGTTCCCTTTGGACTTGGGGTAGAATGTGTTCAGCCTGTAACTTCCGCAGTTACATTTTAAGGCTTTTATTTTGAAAGTGTACACATGAGACTTTTAAGACCTAATGAAAACTTTATTCCCATTCTGGACATCAGAAGATAGAGATAAAGGAAACGTGAAGGAATTGATCGCCCTGCCCCATCTGGGCACTATCATTTAGGATTGCTTTTCACTATCAAATTCATATTTGCTATTTGGACTGATGTGTCTTAACTTACAAGTACAGTTGTCCTTCAATCAAAATTTCCTATAATTACTATATATTAGCAGTATCCATTAGGAACTTGAAGCTGGGAGTGGATGATGAAGTTCAGGCATTTATCTTGGTATTGAAAAACACGCTAAAGAGGCTCTTACAAGACAGTGCCCCCTGGTGGACATCCTGACACCCAGCGACGGCCACTGTCTTGTAGGGTGTAGGACTGGGCAGAGACAGAGAACAGTGGTGTCTTGTGGTACTTTGTGTAATCCCAAAGACAGGAAGGGTTTGCTTCTTTCACAAGTCCGTGTTTGTTGTGAGTCTACCAGGTGCCAGATAGGTGTTATACATGTATGAATACAAAGATGAGCAGAACAGAATCCTGTCCCCCAAGCAGCTCATGGGCAAACACAATCACGTTTGAGAAAGGAAGATGGAAGGAGAAGTAGGAACATGAGGCATTTCCTGAAGAATACTAAGACTGACCAACCAACCAGCCAAATACTGAAACAGCTATTGAATGCTTATGAAAAGGCCAAAAGCAAACTGTCTGAACCACAGATACAGGCCCAGCAAAACTCTGCTTCCCAAATCTAATGCCTTTATGCATTGCTGCCATTCTGAAAGATCTTGATGGAAAGAAAAATGGTCAGGGTTTCTGCTGCCTACAGTGCAGAAGGAAGAGATGAATTACTCCCTCTTTGTTCTGAGACACCATCCCATGAGGCTATTCCAAAGACTTCCTGCAAGAAGCATGTAAGAGCCGTGATGAGCAGGCACAAGAGGTTAACTTCAAAGATAATGTGTATTGACTATTGGACTCTCTAAGTATGGCTGGCTATGTTCTATTCCACTTGCTGTAAGCTCTGTAAATTCCCCTTCCTTGGTGCAGATTCAGCCATGCAAATGACACAGTATACCATGGCATCCCAAAGTTGATGGTGTTAAAGGAAACCAAAGCCACACAGTCACTTTGGTGAACAATACAAGATAACAGGCAAGAAAACAAGAGACTGATAAAAGCTCATCTGTGATGCTCCATGAGAATAGCTCTCCTTGCCCCCTCCTGGTTAATCATCTCCATTTGATGTGATATCATGCAGCCTTACACACATTCCCATTCGATCTGCTGCATTACGAGGCACACTCTCTACACACCAGTTCCTTGCTTATTAGACAAAATTCTTGAACCTCCTTGAATCCAGAAACTATGCCATTTGACTTTGGATTCTTATGCCCCCCCCCCATGTTCTCATAAAAAATACTGAACACAAAATAGTTATTTGGTTAACATATACTGTTTGAGTTACTGCTTCAAATATCTACTGTGTTGCAAAGAATAGACTGTATGATTGTTCAGAGTCCATGGAATAAGTAGCATATGGGTAGTTTATAAATGTAAAATTATCAAATGAAAAAAATTACAGCCTTGCTGGTTGAACAAAGGTGCTGTAAAAACACACTACTTACATGTTTATAAGAACATGTAGAACATGAAAAACCAAATAAACAAAGCTGAGTGACGTCGGGAATCTGTAGGATCTAACACATAAAGTTCTGTGCTACCATAAAGCAAGTTAGACCTCGGATGTGCAGACTCTGAGCCTATGAAGCCTAGCAAAGGAGATTATATCATAATAAAGTACGTCAAAGGGATAAATAAACACAACCTAGTCTCCTTGATATCTTTCAGCATTTGTGAGAAAGGGAAAGAACTAAAGGGTTTGGGAAGGACAAAGAGAGGAAAGAAGGAAAATTTTTAAAAAGAGAGAGAGAGGAAGAAAGCAAGGAAGGGATGAAGAATGAGAAAAGGGACTAAGGAGATATTGAGGAACAAGGAGACTTACACAGTCAATTAAAGTAAATGCATACATGGAGTGATACTCGAAGCACATCTATAAAAATAGACATATAAACATATGTAAATTAATGCTTGCCTGGTGTTATGTATGGGTTAGGGACTGTACAATCATGGTCCTCTTGTAGACAAGCCTGCCTGGCAGGTCATTTTATAGTGTTTCATGCCTTAAATGTATATTAATGTTTTCCCAAAAAAGCAAAGTAGACTTTAAGCACTATAAAATACCATTTACATAGCAAAATATTTTTAGTGATATAAACACAGAGAACATAATGCCCATTATAAAATTCTATCTAGTAGAGGTAACAACTGTCAAACCAGCTTTTAGCCTGGCTGAAGCCTGAGTCAAAGGCAAGCTGGAACATCTCTAAAGATGAATCTGTAAAATAAAATGTTCTCCTGTATCAAAATTCGCATTTGGAGGGGGATGTTAAAAGAGCTTGTCCTTCGTTTCTGAAAGTCTTCCGGTCTCTACTAACAGAAAGCCCAACTGTCTCCATTAACCTGGATCATAGCATGAGGTGAGGAGAATCATGCAAACTGGGGATATTTAAATATTCTCTCTGCATAAAAGCTGTTTAGCTGCTGGAATCATTTCCTCGAGCTGTTCCTGAGCTGAGGAAGTGGATGGATCAGCAGGGGAGGTGCACAGATGCAGCTGGAGAGGAAGAGAGCTCAGGGGGATCACGTTTGAGCAGCCATGGGGGACGGGACATGACAGAGGAGAGTTCACAGAAGCAGCTGGCTGGACGGAGCCACACACGGAAGGTGCTCAGCAAGGCGAAAGCAAGAGACAAGACTTACTTAGAGAAGCCCACAGCTTGCAACCCACCTAAATGTCCCCAAGGGGGAACTTAAGTCACTTCCTCTTCTCCATCATAACCTCAGAAAGTCAGAAGGTACCTTTCAATCCCCCACTTATCCATTCTAACAATCATGTCCCCTGTGCTTAGGCCAACCCAGGATACCCACCCCTGCCAGCCTTCTCACCCTACTGTATCCTTCTCCCCAAAGGTAAAACCATGCCCAGAGGTGTAGACGTGGTACCCAGGACTTCTCCTGAATTTCAGGCCTTGCTCTCTTCACAGGTGAGTGCTGCTGCCTCTGTCTCCCTGCCATCTAAGGCCACCCCAAGAAAAATGACTCCTAGCCAACTTGGAAGTCCTGAGTAAGAATTAATAGTAACTCAACACTCCTGAAGGCCTTTGTGAAAGCCAAGTACTACGGATGTTTAGAAGCCACTGTTTATAAAACAAACAAAGCCTCTTCATTATTGGTGTTACACGAAGGGAAGAACAAAAACACAGTGGAGGAGTTGCATTTTTACCCCAGAGATGAACCTGAAAATCCAGATAATAATATTCCCTTGCATCCATGTTAGCTATGCAGTCTATGAGCAATTAATGGGTATTTGATATTTATATCTTCTTTAATTTTAATAATATATTTTTAGGGAATTCTTTTGTTTGTTTGTTTTGTTTGTTTGTTTAATAAATTCCATCCTAAGACTTCAGGACAGTCATTAACTGTGTGAGAGTGTACTCTGAAATGATTGATTATAGATACTATTGGTCTGTCTTTTCAGCACCTGGGACAGAGATTCACTTCCTTCACCTTGTAAGAGTTTGGAGGGATTAAAGCAGAGATGGGAGGGAAGGGTGTTATAGCTCCAGCTTCACACACTGCAGGAACTTGAAATGCCAACCTCCAAGGCACAGGGACAAGTTAAAAACCTCACCTATAGAAATATTTAAGTAGCAAACAGTTGTGATATCCTATTCATTTTAATAATCTTTTTACATTTGTTTATTTATGTGCATGGGGAAGGATGCATACCATGACACAGAATGTGTGTGGAGGTCAGAGGACAATTTGCTTAAGTCAGTTCTTGCTTTTCACCTCTACATGGTTTGTGGGATCAAACTCAGGTCAAGCACCTTGCAAGCAAGCACCTTTACTCACTTTCACTGGTCCCATACCTAGTTACAGTAATGGAGGAAGTTTTTTGTGACTTCACATTAAGTACCACAAACAAGAAGATCACATGCACCCAAATAAATACAATAAATAATAGTAATTATGGAAGCCTGTGTCCAAGTAATTTTCAAAGAAGGAGCCATTATTTTCTACTCTCTTTCATGTGGCCCAAAGTTAACAATATCACACCCTTTACTAAACAGGATGAAGGGTGGAAACCAGATGTGGGGATTTACAATTGCTGTGCATGTAAGATGGTTCTGGGTAACACATTGGTATGCCTTCCATGCTATCTTGGTCTTCAGTGACCTTGAGAATGGGCTGTTCCTGTCTAGACAGAGACTGAAGCTCTGGGCCCTCATGTACCTGACTGCAGAGGTCCAGAGAGTTTAAGAGCTTTTGGTCACCAGGTCTTGGACTCATATCTATTTGCATGTTTATGTGTTATTAGAGTAGTATCTGTGTTTGATTTCTGTCTACCTCTCCTTTATGATCAGACACACAGGAAGGCACAAAGTATACTGTGAGTTGAAACAGGAGATGCTGGACACCGAGCAGCATTGTCACAATGTCATTTGGATGGCAGGGATTAACTATATCACAGAAACAAGGAAGGAACCAGATTCGAAAATCAAGGGGTCTAGACAGCAATCTTTAGAAGAAGCTGCTAAAATGGAACACTTCCTGCTATCTGCCACGTGAGATGCTTGACATCTAAGTCTTCAATGTTAAACAGGACAAGCTTCATTATTTTCTCCAAGAGAACACTTCACCTTCTCTTTGAAAGGCTTCAGAACTTCCACCACATGATGCTGTAACATGGCAGCCTTTCCTAGGAATTCTAAATATAGAGTAACACACACACACACACACACACACACACTCACACGAATGCACACTCTCACACCCACATAATGCACTCTCTATTCATACACATACAGTATACTCTCTCTCATATGCACGTACACAGTGCACTCTCTTTCTCTCATGTGCACACACATGCACACAGTATACTCTCTCATACATGCGTATGCATGCATGTATGCATACACACAGAGTATACTCACTAATGCATGCAGAAGTTGTTTGTTGTGCATTTTCATCAATGGTGTGCTTCACGTTCTCCAAATTCACAAAGCCATGCACATGTGAACAATGCAGAACTGCTCTGCGTCCCAAGCTTCCTTCCTTCCCGGATTCCTTCTGGTAGCACAGGACTTGGGCGTAATAAATGCCTGACCAGTAAGTGAAAAGGCAGTATGGGGTGTCTAGATGAAGATGCACAATTCCACTGCTCTGCTCTGTGACCTATGAGACTTGGATGAGTGCTAATGGCTCTTGTGGCACTAAGTCAGCCTAGCTGAACAAATGAGCTTTAAGTCTTCTGTGTAGGTTGTGGCCCAAGCTCACACACTTCCTAGCTTTGTGGCTTTGACCAAGCCTATAAAGTTCTAAGCCTTAGTATCTTTACTCTGTAGGGTTTATAATAACAGTGGCAACTATATAAGGGGCCTGACATAGTTTGGTAATGAGAAGATGTGTTATGAGTATTTGGCATGATGTGACTGTGGACGGACTCAGTTGCTCTCAGTTATATCTGGGACATAAGCCTGTTAACACAGTGCTAGGGCAGAGCCCACAGCCAGTCTCTCTTCATGCTTTACCTGCTACACATCTAGAATGGCCCAGCACAGAAACAGGCATAGGATGAATTCACTCCCACAAAAATAAAAACAAAAAATGAAAACCCGAAGCATCATAGAAAATCTGAGGGCTTATAACTGAGAACTTGCTCCTTAGTTCTGGGTTTCCCCTCAGTAGCCCTTAGGTGCTCCAGAAGCCATTCTGGCCAATAGCATCTGCCTCCCTGAGGTATCTGACATAGATGAGAACCTGAGACACTCTCAGGGAGGGGTCCCTCAGCAGGCTTCATTCCCAGTGGCTGGGACACATCAGGAAGTTCAAATGGCTTCCTCGGGAAACACAAAGCCTTTAGCCCATTGGGCTTTCTAATGTTTCCATTGTTGACTGCATATCTCCCCTAATTGTGCTATAAGCTTTTAATTCTGAGATATGGCATGTCAACTGTGCTAGTGATACATACAAAAGTAAGTGAATAATGCACATAGTTAAACAACTTATCACTGAGAGTAATGTACCAGAAAACCTGTGTGCTGAATTCTGTTTCATGAACTAGTTCTGGCAGAGTCTAGTGACCTAGGACTATAGGCACATCTGTACATACTTATGTGCGCACAGCGGAAATGCACACATGGATACAAACCCTTATTAATAATGCATGCCTTCTCCCAACAAGGGAAGAAGCCTGTTTATAGAAATGAACTTAAAGGCAGAAGCATATACATTGCAGAAGCTCTCTTGCAAGCCTCAGACGGCCTCGGCTGTATTGCAGCTGACAGGACCTGCCTGGCACAGCCAGCTGCGACACTTCTCATCACAGGCCTCTCCTTGTTGAGCCTTGGCTGGTGCATCAGGCCTTGCTGCGGTGGGATAATAACTGACAGCAGGCTGACATGCAGCCCAAAGAGAGTTCCATCAGGAGGTCTCCTGGGCTTGGGGATCAGTGGGCTTAAAATATTAGGACGTGATAGAGTTAACACTTGCCCTTGAGCAGATGGTTTCGAACATTCTGTCAACACTGCGAGTGATTACTGCAAACAGATTCTCTGTCCCAGAGGGACAGGAGTGAAGTGCTTTTGAGCTCTAAGCCTCGGCTGAGAGGTGTAATATGTGTCATTTCCAGGGTCTTCTCTCAGCTGTGAGAAGTGCAGACGCTTGTTCCCCACATGGGGCAGCCAGAGCCACCACTGAATGAAGAGCCTCTGCCAGCATGTGAGGCCACAATATAGATCTGGCAGAACTGGAACTTAGTCTGAGCCTCCCTAGCCTGTGGTGTTGGGATACTATGCTTTGTGGCTTTCTTTGTATAATTTGTGTATTAGCCGTCGGAGGGTCTCCAGTGCCCATCATCAGAGTGAGAGGAGAGAAGAGACCAAAAATAAGACAGCTAAAATTTTACAGAAGAGAACCTCGCAACACTGTGTTTTATTTATTTATTTTTTCACTTGATAGTTAGAGCTGCCCTATAGCTCTGTGTTGGATTTAAAACAGTGATGTTCAACTCTTGGACTCAAGCCATCTTGCCAGGTTACATGCAGATATCACAATCATGTCTTGCTCAGTGTTCATTCTCAATCTGGTAAGTTTATCTAGACAGGGTGGGGAGAGGGTGTCTCTTCAAACACAAAACTATCACCCACTCCTGTTGAATGAACAGGCTTATAAGAATGAAGAAACAAAGTTATCAGTGATGGGAGATCCTAGGAAACAACAAGAAAGTTTCATTTCACAGCTAAAAGAACCAGAGAAGTCCAGAGTAGGGGCATCAGTCAGCACCATTGCAGCTATGTTCTGTCTGCAAACACGTGGTGCTGCATGGAACGTTGTGCACTAAGAAAACTGAGCTGGGACAGAAGAGCAATCACAGAGCTGAAGACAAGCCTGCACTTTAGGATAGCACAGTACAAGGAACAGGTGCAGGACCACCTCCCTACCACAACCACATCTGATGTGTTGGAAAATAAGATGCTAGCCAGGATAGCGCACACCTGTCTTCCAAACACTCCGGATAAGAAGCAACAAGATGTAGGGTTCGGGGTCAATCTCAAAACAGCCAGTGTAAGGCTGGCCTGGGCTACATGAGAACCTGACTCAAAACCAAACAAAACAGAAAGCCCTCAAATTAATATTAATGAATTGTTGCGTTCCCAAGGACCCTCTCCAAGCACATCCTGTGTAGAAGGTCATGATGCCAGGTGCCGACTCCCTGTTCGAGCAGCTAATCAACAGATACTGACACTGATGTCAAATGCCTCACAGGACAGCCAAGCCTGCCAGAGCTAGCGTGTGCAGAGGGTTTTCTTTTCTACCCAAAGATGGGTAGAGAGAAGCAGGAGACAGGGACCGCTTCAAGGCATGTAGATCCAACCCCAGCTCCCCTGCCCAAGGCTATACTAACCTCACCTACCTTCCTCTGCCTCTGTGCTCAGAACACCTGCACTCCCAAGTCTTTTTCTTGGATTTTTTCTTAATAAGAAAAAAATTAACAAAGTACAATTTGTTGACAGTGTTCACAGCCGCGCAGTGGGTGATCCACCTATGAGCTGTCGTGCCTTTCTTGCTGTTTTCTGCAGGTGCTAAATGCTCACTGACAGCAACATATGTTACCAATTGAGAATGGTGTTTAAAAAAAAAAAAATCCTCATAATTAAGGAGTGCTCTCAGCTTGAAAAAAAATACAGGTGAAAGCTGCCTCTGCCTGAAGATTTGTTGTGATTTAGTTTCCTCTGCCATTGAGGGAGTTCTGAATGTACACAGGAAGACCATTCTTACGGTTATTATCTGTGCGCACAGCCGTAATAATGCAGGGCTGTCACCAAAAGACTTGGGCTGACATCTCCTCCAGAAAAAAACTATTTATTCCTTGATTTTTTTTATTATGTTGTGTTTTGTTTTGTTTTGTTTGTTTTCGTGATTCTTTTAAAGTTTCTTGTGCTCCTTTAAATAACATACTTAGGTTTTCTGGGAAACCATGCAGACACACCCAAAAAAGACTTTATTATGCTATGTAAACTTCAAAGTGGTCTATAAACAGAGTGCTATTCTTTGACCTTTTTTGTTACTTTCTAGCTGTGTACAAGGTGACTTGTGCACAATTAGAAGGAAGTCCCTGTGATTTCACCCCTGTGAGTTTCCGAGATGATTTCTTACCATCAGGGGACTTGATAGCCAGCCACGTCTACCATCTTCCTTTAGAATGATGGGCCAGTGGTGATATTTCCAAAAGGGTTTGTTTCAGTGCTATGACTGTTGGGCATTTAGCCTCCCTCTTTTTCATCCTGCTTACCTGAAGAGCCTCCCGTTCCCATTTCCATGGTCTGCTCAGAGCAAGCTGCGACTGGGATGGCTAGTTGAATCTGGGATGGCTAGCTGAGACCGGGATGGCTACTATTTTGAAAACCATCTGTCTTGTTTGTGCTTTTCACTTTTGTGACTTGAGACAGGGCCTCATTCTGTAGCCATGGTTTCTTTGTAACCCACTATGCCGTCTGCACTGACCTGTGATTTGTAGCAATCCTCTTATCTCAGCCTTCTGAGCTTGGAAGTGACAGCTTAAACTACTCCACCAGGCTTTGGGACCCTTTCCTCAGGCCCCTCCGTGCTTTACTCCAGAACTCAGATGCTTGGCTCTGCTTTGTATACTTGGAGACAATTGTAAGCATATTAAAACAAAAGCAAAATCAAAACATATTTGTTTCTCTGGCTAAAAATGTTAAGTACCATGAAACCAAGGACACACTCTGTGTTTGTGTTGCATACATGTATGTATGCACCTTCACATATGTGTGAGTACAAGTGGAGGTGCTTCTGGAGGCCAGAGGTTGACATCAGGTGTCTTCTTCAGTTATACTCTACTTCATTTACCAAGGTCTCTTGATGAACGCAGAGCTCTCCAACTCAGTCAGACTGACTCTCTAGCTTTCCCTGGGGATCCTTCATCTCAGCTCCACCGAGAACTAGGAGAACAAACAAGTGGGCTGCCGCACCAGCCTGTGCTTTGTGTGCATGTTATGGATTTGAACTCAAGCCCCCATGCTTGCATTTGCTAAATGCCTTGCTCAGCTGAGCCACCTCCCCAGCCCAGGAGGGGCACCTCTTTCCCTTCTTGCCTAGAGCTTGACTCAAGTATGATTCAGTAAATATCAATTGACTACGTTAACACATAGTTTAAGAAAGCAACAGACTGTTGAGGATTTTGAATCAGTTGGTCTCAGATGAAGCTAAAAGACTTCAGTCAACCCCTCAGGCTATTTGGCGAATGGTAGCTTGAGAAGCATTCTTTGAGTTTGGCTGCTGAATCAAAACTGCTACCTGCAAGATCTTAGAAAATTCTTTACCAATTAAAGCCTATGACTCCCTGCCTATACTTTCCAACCAAGGGTCTCTAGCCAGCATGGCACACAAGTGGACATCACCAGAAGGCCCCTAACAGTGGCTTTCCTCAAGCCTCAGGAGGAGGAATTGGGGGTCGTTGACTAATAAATATCTCAGCTTGGTTCACCATATTTAACTTCTAGACCTGCATTTCTTGAAGTGTGGGCCCTAAGCTGGAAGCCTGGGAATAAAAGGCCATTTCTGACATTTGGAACCACAGACTCCAAGCCCAACAACCTCTCTTGGAAAGCTGCTTGCCACTCTCCATATCCGTGTGCCTATCTCTCAGGAAGATCCTAGAACTCCAAAGTTCAGCCTGTATCTCACAAACTTCTGGGAGTGGCACTCAGGGTCAATATACCGCAAAGTTCTAGCTGCATTCAACCTTTGGGGTTTGTGATAGGATGTCATCTGCAAGGTTTGCACTCAAGTTCCAAACTCATATCCTAATTCTTGTAAATTTAAAGTAAGTCCATGATTTTGTGTTGGGCCACATCCATAACTATCCCAGACACAGCCATCATGGATTAGATGTGCCTATAGGATCTTTCTCCATTCAATTCTTATTGGCAGTCACGGCTAGGAGCCACTTATCTAGTCCATGGCCAAATCTACGTGACAGCTAAACAATAGTGCACACACACACACACACACATACACATCACAACAGGTACACACGCATGCACACAAAATAGAGTCACTGTGCCACGGGCCATTTTCAGTAGGCAATGTCCTCATTGTGCCAGTGCCAGAGCATGCTCACACCATTTGGAGACAGAGGTCAGTCACTCAAGACCAAAAGACATAACAGCAGAAATGAACAAAGCAGCTGGAAGCATAACTCAATATGCTGCTTAATAATTAACTTTCTTTGTTTTTAATTATGTGTGTATGTTCTTGTGAGTGAGTGCCTGTGTGTGTATGTCTGTGCCATGGTATGTTTGTATAGAGATCAAAGGCCAATCTCAGTGCTGGTCATTGCTTTCCACCTTGTTTGAGAAAAGGCCTGTTGTTCTTCGCAAGTAGGATCTCCTATCTCTGTCCCTCATCTTCTACAGGAGTACTGGGATTACAGATGCACACACTACCACTAACTCTTTTGTGGGTTCTGGTGATTCGAATCCAGATCTTTGAGCTTGCACACTGAGTACCTAACCCACTGAACCATCTCCCAGCCCAACTTTCTTTTTCATACATAGAAGGAATTCATGATGAACTAAGAGTGAAGATGTCATATGGTTGTCACAGAAACCAGCAGCGTAGACAGCCATTGTTATCAGGCACAACATACTCTGTAAATCTACATTGCTTCACTGAAAGTATGCGGGTCTGTGTCTTCCAACATCAATTAGAGTGTGTGAGCAATGTATTGCATCAGGATGCTAAAGTATTGACCATGCCAGACAAGGCAGGGACTCTCTAGTTTCATTATATGTCGTGTCTGAGCTCCTCAACATTTCACAGTCCTGAGTACCTGCTCTCTGGTGGCAGCTTCAGGATACTGGATGCTGATTCCTAATGGCCTATATCAGTCGTTCTCAACCTGTGAGTAACAACCCCTTTAAGGTCAAAAGACCCTTTCACAGGAGTCATATATCAGATATCCTGCATATCAGATGTTTATATTAAGATTCATAATGATAGCAAAATTACAGTTATGACATAGAAATAAAAAAATTTTATGGCTGAGGGCCTTCACAGCATGAGGAACTATATTAAAAGCTGACAACATTAAGAAGGTTGGTTTTCCTCATCCACCGCTGCTTGCACTCTATAGCATACAGGTTTATAGATGTGTGTCAGGGCTCACTCACAGACTTCTGGCATAGATTGCATACCTCACAGGCTCACTGACTTGGCTCTTGGTCTTCTAAAGGAAGCCCTTCCAGTGTAGCTTGGCCATTGAAGCTAGAGGTCACAAAGAGCCACATGAGGCCACGAAGCCCAATGATCTTTCAGTCATGCAAACTGACCTCTCCAAAACACTGGCATCAGGAATCAGAACAGATATATAGCATCTAGATATAAAGCAAGTAACTGAGCCTCAAATGGTCTTGGGTTCAAATTATGACTCTGTTCTTGTCTTCTTCCAGCTCACCAAACAAGAAAGGTCATAAGTCAAGTTTTCCTTGGTTCTAATCTCTGCCCAGCCTGTGTACCACAGAGGGGACCAGCCACTCCCTTATATGCATGTCAGTCACGTCCTTTCAAATGATATATTGCTGCTCCTGAGAATTAGTTGGCAGAACACTTGTGTGATATCATGTAAAGGGTGCAGAACATGTGACAGGGTTTCTAAACATTAGCCTTTGTGCCACTTAGATCTCTGGCTCATCCACAAAACATACACTTCATCCTATCTCCAAACACTGGGTTGTAATCTTTTACTTTCGGGCCTCTTGTTTATTCATGTTTTGACCACATATATTAATTATGGCTCTACCACTTCACAAGTATATTATAAAATAAGCATTTTATATGCACTCCACATTTGATACTTGAAACAAATCTCTCCCTCTTTCTCTCCCTCTCCCCTTCCCTCCCTGTCATCCTACCCTTTCTCCTTCTGACCCCAGCCCCAAGTGTGTGTGTGTGTGTGTGTGTATGTGTGTGTGTATGTGTGTGTGTGTATGTGTATGTATGTGTATGTGTGTGTATGTGTGTGTGTATGTGTGTGTGTGTATGTGTGTGTGTATGTGTATGTATGTGTATGTGTGTGTATGTGTGTGTGTATGTGTGTGTATGTGTGTGTATGTGTGTGTGTATGTGTATGTGTGTGTATGTGTGTGTGTGTATGTGTGTGTGTATGTGTGTGTGTGTGTGTGTGTGTGTGTGTGTGTGTGTGTGTGAGGACTTGTAGTGTAGAGGTCATGCATCAGAGTATTGTTCTCCTGCTCTTCCTCCTCCTCTTCCTCCTCTTCCTTCTCCTCCTCTTCCTCTTCTTCCTTCTCTTCCTCTTCCTCCTCCTCCTTCTCTTCCTCTTCCTCCCGAGACATGATCTTTCATATTGCCTTGGATTTGTTTGTTAGATTAGACTGGCTGACCACCAATTCCTAAGGATCTGCCTGTCTCTGCCTCCCCAGCACCAGTATTGCACCACACCCATTTCCTTTACTGTGGATTCTGGACATGAACTCGGGTCCTCATGCTTGCATAGCAAGCACTTTGAAAATTGAGCCATCTCCTCCACCTTGTTAATGTATTATTAAAATGCAGACGAATCAGTTTAAGCTCAGAGAAATGAGATGACTTCCTCAGGGACACACAGTTCCCTTGGTAATTGCTATTTAAACCCAAACAGATTCTACTCTCTGACTTCGAATATACTGTCGATGACCAAAATGATGGCTTCTATGTAGGTTCTTCTTTTGCCTGCTCCCAGGTCATAGAAACTGCAGATCTCTGCCTTCTCTCTGTGTTTCCAAGCTACAGTCTGATTCGTTTCCTACTCTTAAATTCCCATACTTTCACCTTTCTCTTCTGCAAGCAAGGATTCTAAAGCCCCTCTCTCCTCCATTCTAGACCTTGATTTCCCACTGGACATCAATCCATGGCCCAGGCCTGGAATTTAAATGTGGTACTACAGTCCTCGCCCCAGCACACACAGGTATTCACTTGCTTTTCCTTGTTTATTTTTGTTAATGGCTTTGCCGTCTTCCTTGACAGTGGGATCCGCAGCCGCAGAAGCAGTTGTTTAATGGAGCTTCTACTTAGCAACTGCTTCTCCCAACTCACTCTTTTACATAAATTCCCCTCTTAAAAGACTTTATCACCCTCTCAATAGCAACAAACCACCATTGGGACTCCTATTTTCCCAGGAATTAAGTGGCACATTAGCTGGACTCTTTCTTAGAGTTAGGGCTTTGGATGCTCTATACTCTATTTTATTTTTTTTCCCTGAGTTGCACTGGAGTCTCACTATGTAGTCCAAGTTGGTTTTGAACTCTCTACCCATCTGCTTTGGGTTCTGTTTTAACAAGCATGCACCACCCACAGCCAACTCCTGTGCTCTAGGAGCCCTGTAAAGAGCAAAGTTCTCATTCAGGAAGGTGTTGTTCAGAACCAGCCACTCATCATCAAATGTATAACATAAGTTGTTTCTTATGTCAAGCTCCAAGAGGTGCTGGATGACCATAGCAACTGGGATTGAACTGGTGATGCAGGATGCTGTGACTGGTCATGCTCATCTGACCATTGCTTTCTTAATATGATTTTTGCTAAATAGTTCCAAATTTGCGGGCAAGTTCATTCAGTGGTGGTGAATTAAAAGCTCTGAGGTCTAAGAACATCAGGAGATGGCTTCAAATTGTTCACGTTTGAATAAAAAATGGTTCTAATTGTCTGGGCTAATTAATGACAGCCATTTTCAACTCTCTAAGCCCAAAATTAGAGCCCAGGGTTCAACCTCTCTTCCCTTAACTTCTACTTAAAGTCTGAGATCTCTAGACAAGCTATTTACTGTGTCGACATGTGAATCGCTCCAATTATTTGGCAAGATTCATAACACACCATCAGGGAGCAAAGGAGAGAGAGAGAGAGGGAGAGAGAGGGAGAGAGAGAGAGAGAG
>NW_022196899.1:27986655-28025393 GCF_008632895.1 Mastomys coucha | reverse complement strand
AGAGAGAGAGAGAGAGCAATTTTTCAAAGCTCACCCATGCCTAAATCCGACATCTGAAACCAGTAGCCCCTAATCAGCAGCAGCATCCTCTTGTCCTGGAGGTAACCCTGGACTGGAGAGGCCAGCCACATGGTGAGACTCGCTCTACTGACCAGCAGTGTACAGAGCAGGAACCAGGAGTCACAGCCTGGGGAGTGAGTGAAATTCACCAATGACACAGAACAGGTTTTTAGGAGTCCAAACTAATTCACCTGGAATTTTGCCAAACTCAAAAAGGGGGGAAAGCCATAACAATTTCCTTTCTGCTAAGAATAATTATGTGAAATGTCCCCAGTGGGGTTGCCACCTTATTAAGTACCCAATTGTGATCCACGGCTGCAAGGGCCTAGCTAACGACATGATGGATGCTTTGTATGAGATCTATAGGAAGGACGGGCAAAGTTAAAGGGTTTGTTATTTGGAAACATGAATGCAGCTGAAGTTCAGGGGCTCCTTAGGAAAGCACATCTTTAACTGTAATTATTGGGCATTATCACGCCTCAACAATGCGCAGACTGGCCATTGCTTTCTGATTTCATTTTCTGTAAATTTTAGCCCCTGTTTACTCCAAAAGGCAGTATCCAGAAAAGACACTACAAATCTAATTATTTGGGCATTGTTTAAAGAACCAAATGCAGATCACAGTCAATCCCTTGACAAAGCACCCACTCTCTCTTTTTTCCCCCCAACTCAATTTGATTCTTGTCATTCTGTAAGAACCAGCTAGCGTTCTTGTCCCCACAAAGGGTTAAATACGAAAGCTGTGAACGAGACGCATAATCCTCAAGGCCTCAGAGCATTAAGACATGTCTGCTCCTTAGGGTCCATCTTTGTCCATAATCAATTTCTTCCCTTGGAGAACATTAATTGTCTGTAATGATAGCTTTCCGTCAATACATCCTTGATCTTAAAAGGCCTGTACAGCTTTTTCCTTTATTCAATCAAATCATCTCTACAATTGCCCCCCTTTAGTAAGATAATACCTTTTAAGCCTTGTATTTTAATATAAAAAATGAGAGGTAGCTGCAAAGTCTAATGGGAGTGCTACCGTTTGAGGACGGGGATGATGGCTTCCATTATCCTAAATAATGTTTGAAGATTACAGAAAGCACTGTGTTTCAAAAGGTGGAAACTAATCCACCACTTTCAAATTATTCCTTGCATAAAAATCTGTTCTGACATTAGGACTTTTTTTTTTTTTTTTGCCCCAGTGACAGCACGGTATATTTAAATATTTGAATATGAAAGATAATTTTTTCCGTTCTGAAAAAGGCAAATAATTGCTATTTATAAGGACAAAATGCTGAATAATTCGTGGAATTGACAATTTGAAACACCAAAGCCCTTTATTTTGTTATTCTCCTGATAAGCCATTCCCACACACTTCACTCAAGCCATCGCCACCCTAATCAGTAGACACTAAAATTATTTAATTGAGAGAGAGCTAGAGAGAGATCTCCATGACCTCCGATGGGCTGCCTTTGCCACCGTTTGTTTTCCTGGACCTATTTTTTCTAAAGGCGTGGATCCTTTTACTAACTTGTCATCTCTGTTGACAATTTCTGTTCAGATAGACCCTGCTTCTACGCCGCTTTAGCTGGTTCCTAGGACAAGGCATTGCAGAGACTACCCCAATATTTACAATAGGTGAGGAAGCTTGAGGAGACACGTCAGAAGGACAAAGGCTGTCATTTCTACAGAATCCTTTCTTTGGGTAATTTCTATATTCAGTAGGAACCTAGCAACATTTCCATACTGCATATAAAGTATCACTCTTATCACTGACGATTAGGAAGCTCTCCAAGCCACAGTCTAAGACTGGTATATTCTCCTCCCCCACTTAAGCACACACACACACACACACACACACACACACACACTCACATGCACACGCACACACACACATCTGTCCACATTTTAGGAACAACATAAAGAAGCCCTATGGCATGTAATTAACTGCAAAGCCCAGGTGATCTAAAAACCTATTAAAAGAAAATACACTTATCATAGAGAAAAGGGCTAAGAACTAAGGAAGGACACAGAAACATTGCTCACTAATTCCAGGGATTTCCAGTAGTGTGTGTAACTCTAAATGCTACATTTCTGTCCTAAACTAAAATATAAGCAATATTCCGTGACTAATATGTCTACAATAAGAATGGCAATTAAAAAAAAAGTCTGGGACAGGGAGAAAAGGTGTTTCTGCTCTGGACGATCACACTCTAACAAATGCCTAACCTAACAAAACACATACAAGAAGACCAGTTAACAACCAAGACAAGGGATGGGGCTTGCTGTGGGAGGAGATCGGTTTTATCCACTGCCCCGATTAGCACCTATCTGCCCTTCCCTATTATGCTTTCTTAGTATTTATAAATTATCGTTTAATTATGCTGGCAAGTGGTAATTGTCAAATAAAGCTCAGATAGGCATAAATCCTCGGGCTTCACATAACAGAAAACTATCTGTGAAAGCTGGATCAATCCACATGCTTACAAAGTAATTTCCTTTCTTCTCTTTATCCTTGCCAACAAATTATATGAACCGGCACTTTGTGGTTTGTACGCATTTTGAAGTCTATGCAGATTACAGAAAAGAAAAATTAGTTGCTTCAATATCTATCATTCCCAAATTATTCTGCTGGTTTAGGGAACCACGTGCAGGGAGAACAAAAGAGCCAAAGATCACGAAATCTACAGCTTCCCTTCTCAGAGTTGGTGCTCAGGGTCATTTTTCAATTGAGGAAATCAAGATCTGGCAAATTATTTTACGTATTTATAATGGATTTTACATAAAATAGAAATCTGAACATGACATTCATCCCATTAGGAGAGATACAGAAATTTCTTTAGAAATTCCTTACTGAGGTTTAATTAGTAGCCATCCACCCCACCTCTTTTCTATCAAGTAGACTTTTTTTTTTTTACATTTAGCTGCAGTACTTCAGCCCTGGAGAATAAACACAAATAGAGGATTACAGTCCTAGGAAAGATAAGTTGAGCATCAAGAGGCTATTTAATTTACATCTAATATTTAGACAATATTAGCTACATGTCCAGTCACTTCTAAGGGGCTTTTATTTGCAAGGCTGAACAGAGAAACACAACAATATTGTTCCCTTGCCCTCTTGCAAGCAAGAGATGGATGTGGAGAAGCAAAGCTACACGTACGTGCCTGTGCACGAGTGCCCACAGCCTTGCTTGCTTGCTTGCTTGCACGTGTGCGTGCGCACACGCACACAGACACACACACACACACACCATGTGAACAAGCTCAGGGTTCGACTGTAGACAAGGTTATGACCTTCCTCTCTGGCAGTTCTTTTCTCCTTTCTTTCCTCAGTCACCTACCAGTTCTTTCGGCCCCGTACAGGTACCATATGCCCTCCTGTCACAGGCTGCACGTGCCTCCCAAGAATGTACTCTAACAGTTCCTACCCTTCTTCCCCATGCAGCGTCAATCCCTCCACCCACCCAAGGGCTCGTCATTCTGCAGATCTCAGTTTGAGTACTCTTATTCTGGGACAGCTCTCTTCCAACCCCACACCAAGATCCCGATGTGGTTACTTGTGATTGTCACAGCAAACACAGCTTTGATGGTGTGTCACATGACTATGTTCTGACCAGAGCTACAAAGTATAAAGCAGCTAGTGTAGGAGAATGCTCAGCATTAAATGGCTTGTCCAAGAATCCACAACCAAGACTTAAACCCCTGGTTGAAGTGCATATTCTCAACCCCTCCTTCTCTCTGTCAAATTTACATGCACTGTCCACTAAGCAGCTTTTTTATCCCTCAACCCTTGAATTTGCAAACACCATGAGGAGGCCTCAGATCACATCTTTTTTTCTCAGGCTTGGTCCATAAAAGGAAGTCAATAAGTAATTATTGAATCAATGACTGAACATTAGCTCAAAATAAACACATGGGTTGGGAGCTCAGGACTCATGGATCTCTGACTTGTCTGAGCCACTGTGGTTTAGAAGCTGCCAGTGCCTTGGTCTGAGGAGGTGGGCTAGCCTGGCGGACAGAATCCCATATGCCTTGAGCCTGGCAGTTTGCTTTTGCTTTTGTTTTGTTGTCCTTATTGTTTAATGGTTTTAATTCCTTTCATCTTAAAGCCTTTCACTAGAAACCGAAATGTCTTAAGTGTTATTGATACTTTAAAACACCTAAGCTCCAGAAAACAATACCCTCTCTACAGTGTTTCTTTCTGAGGCGGCGCAGGGACTCCGGTCAGTAGCATATATTTTAAGTGTAGATTTAAAAACACAACCTACTCTGAATGGGTAGAAAAAAAATGGTACATTTGGCATATTTTCCAGCCCAAATGCAGGGTGCTCCCTAGGTACAATCTGTGTATTATTAATACTTATTCACAGCGAACAGGAATGTTAACAATGTTTTGTCAAAATGCATAACTCATATTTGAATATGCAGTCTAGCCTTGAATAATTCAATTCCCAGCACTCATTTGAAAACTTAGCCATTTTCCTGTTTGAGCTTTGTTTGTTCATACTTTTAGAGCATTTTAGTCCATGATGTGAGCTATTCAGCAACCGATGCAAATTTTCTTTTTTAAAAAAAGGAAATAAAATGCTTTTTAGTAATCAAAATATAAAAACACATCCAGAGTGGTACTTGGAAAATGGAACCTAACTTAACCTCCATTCAGGCAGCCCTTTTTAAGTAAGAGATGTGCCTCCTCAGGCTATTAATTGGGACTTGCAAGGCTAAGATGCATTCGTGTCTTGTATTCATGAATACTTCCTGGGTACTCAGGGATGGTTTCAGCTACTCAATCTTTTTCACAGGCACTATGCTACTGCAGTCAGGAACCCTCCTCAGAAGAGCTTGGCCTTCAGAGAATGCTCTGGCTTCTGGGCCACATTGTTTCAACTACTTATAGTCTAGTCTGTACACCACAGCACTGAATCACTGGCCATTATAATTAGAAATTTAGCTTTTAAAAACATAAAGTATTTACTTCTCATTCGCTTAAGAATAAAATACACTGGGGCTGGTGGCATGTGCTTATAGTCATAGCTAACATGGGAAGGTCAGGAGTTCAAGACCATCCTTGACTACATATAGAGCTTGAGGCCAGCCTGGGCTATATAAGACTGTGTCTCAAAAAAGTAAGCCTATAAAAAATTAAAATTAAATATACTCCTATCTAATTAACAAAATTAAACATTTAAAATATATTTCTATTTGGGAGTGGAAGAGATCACTGAATAGAAAGTCAAGTGCTTTGCTCAAAAAAATAAAAGTTAAGATAGTAGACAATTATAAGTCATTTTGCTTAAAAAAAATGCAGGAGCTTCTCTGTACATGCTGTGCACACTGTGTTCTGTCTACTCTAGGTCTTAATGCGGCTTCTCTGTAAGGCTGTGCAAATTTAGTACCAGTGAGGCCGTCGACACAGTGAAAGTCTAGTATTTATAAAGTGCAAATAATCCCTCCCCTTTATGTGGATAGCAGATGGTACTTTGAATGACCCTAAGGCCATCTTCTAATTCTTCAAAGAAAAGAATTAGGCTTGTGGATGCTGCAGTGTGCGGATTAAGCCTTGTGATTCTATTCTGGGACTCTCATCTCGACCACCCACTTGTGGATATACACTCATTCTTTTCCATTAACCAAGGGGTTCTGGGAACTTCTAACTGAAATCTCTGACTGCTTTGTAACTGAGCAGGGGACTTAGTGGGCTGTAAATCACTAAATGAGACATTGCAGGGATAACACAAGAGAAGAGCTTGATGCTTTAAAGGGAAGACAGCAAACTTGCCAACATTCTGGTCTAGTTTTCTAAGCAATATTGGGGATTGATAGAGATGCTATCAAGAGACTAAGAGGGTTGCTCAGTTGGTAAAGTCTTTTGCGAGCAAGAGGACCAGTATTGGTTCAACACCGAGAACACACATTTCTTAAAAAGGTACGATGGCGAACGCTGTAATTCTAACACTGGGGAAGCGGAGACTCGTGGATTCCTGGGGCTTGCTGGTCAGCCACCATAGCCTGCTGGCAAGTTCCATGTGAGTAAGTGGCCCTGTCTCAAAAAGAAAGGTGGATAGTACCTGAGAGAGGAAATCTCTCCTATGGCCTCTTACACACCAAAACACACACACTCAAATACACATACATACACACAGGAATTACGAAGCCATAAAATCACTCACATGATACTATCCAAATGCTACTCCTCAGAGAGCACAAAAGATGCAAAGCTTTCCCTGCCCTGACAGGTAATTAAATGACTTCTGTCTGATGGTTAAGTAAAAAAAAATCCCACTGCCACACAATAGGAAAGTAGTATAGGGCCATGCCCCTGATGCTGAATATTTCAATGATCACATTTAAAAAAGCAAACAGTAAGGTGGGATTAACTCAAATAGTATATTTTATTTAATCAATACAGTCAAAGAATTATGTCAGCACCAGGCAAATCTAACAAAGTATTGAGATAAATTAATGAGATAAATAACATTCTCTTACTTTTTTCTTTTATTAAGTCTTCAAAGCCAGTGTGCAGGCTACTCTCGAGGCCTACCTCAACATCCATTGGCCACCTCTGCACAAGCTTCACATGTGACAGCCACTACCAGACCCACCACACTTCGTTCACTGAGCATTTGATCTCATACATTCCAAGTTAATGTTTTAGAGCAGTGGTTCTCAACCTTCCTAATGCTGCGACCCTTTAATATACAGTTCTACATATTGTGGTGACCCCCTCAACCATACAGTTATTTCATTGCTTCTTCATAACTGTAATTTTGCTACTGTTTTGAATCATAATATAAATATCTGATGTGCAGGGGATCTTACAGGCAACCTCTGTGAAAGGGTTGTTCAGTCTCACAAGGTACGAGACCCACAGATTGACATCCACTGTTTTATAGCAACTGGTGCTCGGGAGATGGCTCAGTCGGGAAAGCCTTTATCTCGCACGCATAAAGGCCTGAGCTTGGTCCTCACCACGCATAGAAGAGCTGAGGGTGGGACCCTGGGCTTGGAAGCCCTGGGTCTGCTTGGCCAGCCTAGGCTACTCAGGTAAGTCCCACATCAGTGAGATAATCTATGCTCATGAAAGGGGACAGATAGCATGTAAGAAATGACAGCCTCGGTTGTCCTCTGTACTCTACATACATGTGCATACACATGCAAGTATCTCAACTTCACAGGTGCACACATGCATGTACACACACACATAAATAAATAAATAAATAAATAAGAAATAAAATATAAGCTGTATTTTAAAAGTATTAAAAATCTGTGGAAAAAGTACTGTCCATGTGTGCACTTTAAAGACACATGACCTCCATGATGGGGAAGGGACTGGTGTGGCTGCGTTCATTGTTATCTTCAGCAAGCCTGCAGAGCCATGAGTACTGCCACAGCAATGCCTCTCAAATCCCCAGCACCTTCTGTAGCTGTACTTACCTTATGATCCACATGGAGAATTTCAGAATAAATATGTGTGGGAAACTATGTAACCAGGACCCTGACTATAGGAAGCTTGTCTGTAATTAATAGCATATCTGTTTTGTTTTGGTTTTTTTTTTTTTCTGTATTATTTCGATTCATGAAACAAACTGCCATGGAGAGCTTTCTAATCAGCCTTCACTGTTCCGCTCACGTGCCATTTTCTGAGTCACTTCTAGCTCTATAAAATCAACAAAATAAATGCTTTATAAGGGTCCTCCCACATACTAAATACTAAGCTATACATTGGAGATATAAACAACATATTTTTTAAAAGACGTTTCCCATTAGTGATACAATAGGAGAAAAACTATAGTTGAGGCAATTAATTCTCAAGGCCCTGCTGAAGGGTCAGCAGAAGAGTTCTGCCCGTGTGAACAGAGAGCAGGAGTGGTTTTAGATAGGGTCAGTGCCTGAGTAGACCTTAGAGGACTGAAGTTAATTTTCCAGATAAATAACAAAGGAGCAAGTTTCCTGGTGATGGACTGATTCTTTTAAGTGCAGAGTTGAGGGCACATGAGTCACTTAAGAGTGGAGGGGCTTAGCCACTACACAGCAAGAGAGGAGGGTACCGTTAGTAAGGCCTGAACTGGCCAACCACGCAGGAAGGCAGTCCTACTAGCCCACACTAGCTGGGTGTCACTCTGGAAACAAAGTCAGGTGTGCCAGAGGAGCAGGGAGAGGCACAGTCAGACTCATGGCTGAGACAATAGCTGGAGGTTATTCTAGAAGCAGGGTAAATTGTGAAAAGTTTCAGTCAAGTAAAACATTATCAGTTATGTTGTAGGGACCCAGCCAAGCAATTCTGCAGGAAATGAGTTAGAAGGAAAAGAAACAGAAGGCTGACAGTGCTTAGAGGATTGCCTTAGACCAGGAGGGACAGGTATGGAGCTGGGCTGAACCCATGGCCCTGGAAACAGAGAGGAAAGACCAAACTCAAGGTACTATTAATTAGAGAGAAAATCTGCAAAGCTGGCGACTAATTGCGTGTGAGGGAAAGAAAAGAGACTGATGGTGGATAAATGATGCTTGGAAATGTCCTGTCTGGAAATCCTTCACCCAGAGACATCACCAAACAAATGAATGGAAGGAAAGCCAGCATCAATGACTTCTGCTGAGGGTTTGTATAGAATCGAAGGGCAGAAGCAGCGTTTTGTTTATCTTTGGGAACCTTTAAACTGAGAGTTTTAGTACCTAACATGCACACACACACACACACACACACTCACACACACGCACACACTCGCACACACACACACACGCACACTCACACGCACACTCACACATGCACACACACTCACACACACACACACATACACACGTATGTACATGAGTAAACTCCCGATCCTCCAGCCTCCACCTCCTAAATACTGTTATAGGCATGTACTGCCACGCCCATATTTCAGGTGCTGAGGCCATTGTCTAGGACTCCATGCATGTTAGGTGGGTGCTCTACCAACTGAGCTCCGTCTTCAACTCTTTGCTTTGCTTCCATAAATGTCCCTTGCCAAGCAAAGAGCCAGGCACACACTATGACTCCAATGGAAGTCCATATGGAAGTCCTAGGTCTATTACAGAATACACACTTATACTCACATGCTTGTGACTGTCTACATCTGGTGTGACACAGGCAATGAAAACACAAAAATGTTTTATTATGTACTGATATATTTGTGTGAGTGTTCTTCTAGTCTTTTATGAAAACAAAAATGTTACTATCATGCTTGCAGACAGGAGTCTAGCATAACTATCCTCTGAGGAGGCTTCAGCCAGCAGCCAACAGAAACAGATGTGAAGACCCACGCCCAAACATTAAGTGGAGCTCGGGGTGCCTTCTGGAAGAGTTGAGGGGAAAGATCGAGGGACCCTGAGGGGATAGAGACTCCACAAGAAGACCAACAGAGTCAATTAACCTGGACCTTTGGGTGTTCCAAAGGCTGGACCACCAACCAAAGAGCAAGCATGGACTGGACCTAGCCCCCCTGGATATATGTATCAGATATGCAGCTTGAACCCTGCAACAGCTGGAACAGGAGCAGTTCCTGAGTCTGTTGACTGCCTGTGGATCCTGTTCCCCTAACTGGACTGCCTTGCCTGGCCTCAGTGGAAGATGCACCTAGTTCTGCAGTGATTTGATGTGCCAGCATGGATTGATATAGGGGCTGGAGGAGGCTCCCCCTTCTCAGAGGAAAAGGGGATGGAGGACAGGGGAGGGGCTGTGTGAGAGGGGACAACGACGAGTGGGCACTGTGATCCGGATGTAAAATGAATAAATAAATAAATAAAGTAATCAAAAAGGAAAAATGTTTATGTTAAGATTTTTTTTACACAAATTAGGTTAAAAAAAAAAAGAACTAATAATACAAGTACTACATTATCTAGCTCCAGCTTAGGAAATAAAATGTTACTATTGAAATTGACTGTCTGATAACTTCCTCAACACCACTATCCAACTCCATCTCCAAGGCCAAGGTCAGAGTGAGCTTGACTTTTATTTACAATGTAATAGCCACTTGTATATTTTATTATGAAGTGGTGTTTCAAATATTTCCTTCAGAGTTTATATTGTACGTATCCTCAAATGATTTGAGATTTTACAGAAAAAATCTTAAGTCTCTCTCTCTCTCTCTCTCTCTCTCTCTCTCTCTCTCTCTCTCTCTCTCTCTGTGTGTGTGTGTGTGTGTGTGCATTTGCATGTGGATGTGTGTGTGTACTTGTGTACATGCATTTGTGTATGTATGTGCATGTATGCTCATGTGTGTGCATGTGCATGGTGTGTGTATGCATGTGCATGTGTGTGTTGGTATATATAAATTTGTGTGTGTGTGGTGCATCCATGTATGTGTTTGTGTGCATATGCATGTACGTGTATGTGTGCTTGTATAACATTTGTGCATGGGAGAGTGTAGCACTTCAGAATACATTTGTCTAGGCCAGAGGTGGGCACTGAGTGTCTTCCTCAGTCACTTTCTGTTGTAAGTTTTGAGACAGGGTTCCTCAATGAACTCAGCGATCATGGATGGCTAGACTGGCTGGTTCATAGGGAAGATATGTTTATGCGTCCAATCACTGTGTTACACTGACCTGTACTGCCATGATAGGCATTTTACATTCATACCCTGAATTCAGCTGAATTCATACTGAAGATCCAAGCTCAGGCCCTTACACTTTACTGTCAAGTACTTTATTTACCAAATAAAACCTTGTCAGCCCCCTTAATTCTAATTTTAGTTAAGTTAAACATAAAGTAGACAGCTCATGGGGGCTACCAACACAGCAGCAATGACTGCATAAAGGATTGCATTGAGATAAGAAGATCCAGAAGGTGGAGAAACTCGGTCTGAGCTGCAGTTTTGCTCACTTAGAATGGAAGACACTAGCTGTGTAACTAAAATTTCTAACTTCCATTTAGGATGCTCAGGTGAATTTCTAATTGTTTGATTCTGGGGATATTATTGTGGGCAAGTGAGATGGCGCCTAAAGTCCTGTGCTAGCCTGTAAGGCCTCTGCTTACAGGTCGGCATCCTAGTCTATAGAGTTCTGTCTCAATCTATGGGGAGTCCACCTGCAGTTACTACTGTGGTGGATATGGGTATGTGTGCAGGTCCTTGCCTTGGTCTGTCAGTTATGCTGCTGTTAGCGTCAGGAGCCAGCATGCTTGTCATCAAACCTGAGAAGCCCACACAGCAGAGGTTGCTTCATGAGATGCAGACTACAAACATATCTGGTAAGAGTCTCCACCTAAGGAAACTTCGCAAAACCTTCATGGGCTCTTCTCAGCTTATTTTCCACAGGAGAACCTGATTTCCCTGGAGACTGAACAAATTGTCTTACACTGCAGTGTCAGTGTGAAGCTGGTAGGAAGTCTAAAGTCCATGCCCCTAACTTCAGGAGATGTTGCCCACCCCACAATTTGGACATAGTCTATGGTCTCGGTTTCACCATCTGTGTACTCCCTTAGGGATGTGGTGCACAGGCTCACAATGAAGCTTTTAAAAATGTCACTCACTCTCTAGATTTTAGATGTGTGCCTTCACATCTGGCTGCCTGCCATCAAATGTTGTTTGCTCAGTGTCCTGTATGGAAGAGACAACACCTGGAACATACAGATTTCTTCTAGTTGTTTCTTTCTCTAAATAGTTGTATGTCCTAGATTTTGGTTTCACTAGTATGTCTGCTACTATTCCTATTATCCTCAACCCAGCATCCAAAGTTTACCTTTTTATAAAAATTTAGATGAGTCTCAATGAGACAGAGTAGTATACCTGAAAATCTCCCAGTCGGCATCAAATCTATGACTAGAATGAGCTGTCTCTTCCAGCCTAGTTAATGGCCTTCTGAGAGGGCTGCATTGCCTTCTGATGGGTATAACTCTCAAAACTCTCACATTCACTGATGATGTCACTCTGATTTTGTGCTTGTGTTTTCACAGCTTCTGCACAGTGAATCAATCTTGAGGATCTGGAGTTAACAGCATTTGTGAGATACCTGATATGGATGCAGGGACCAGAACTTGAGTCTACTGGAAGAACAGAACATACTCTTAACTACTGAGCCTTATCTTAAGCCAGAGGTCAGTCTCTTAGGAAAAAAAACAAAACAGAACAAAACACTCTAAGGGTTGAACAGAAGAGCAACTAATCTTTTATTGTACAGTATTCTTTTTTATTTTAATTTTTTCTTAGCGTCTCTTGTTATCCTAGGCTAGTCTCAACCTATGTAGTAAAGGATAAACTTGACCTTCCAAACTTCCTGTCTCCATCTCAGAGTGCCTATGCTACCATGTCAGATTTTACCAGATGCTGGGGGTTGAACCTGGGGATTTGGGCATGTTAGGTAAGACTTCTACCGCTTGAGCTACATCCCCAGCCATCTGACTCAGCTTTTTATAGCAAACACTTAGACACATTTAATGCATGGGAAGCAGGAAAGAGATGCAGGTGGATGAGATCTTCCTTGCTGTGGCTTCATCCACTGATCCCTCACTGATCCCCGTACCTCCTCTTTGCTGACTACAGCCTTTCTGAGGAGGGGCTCTTTGTGGGGGTTTCATGAACACATAGGCATCTATGAAGTCCTCACCCAACACAGGCTTCTTTAGGATCCTTATCTCATCCCATCAGCAGTGATAGGAATGACAGATGCAAAAATAGCATCTCTACATGGAAAGGAGACAAATAACAAAATAAATGCCAGGTATACCAGAAACTGAGAGGAGAGCAGCTCACTCAGTCTCCAAGCTTTCCCCTTCATCCTTCATCTAGAAATATGTATTAGACTCAGCCAGACCAGACAGATTGAAGGCATTCCACCACAGGGATGGCCTACAGTAAAAAGGGATGGAAGACATTTTGCTATTACACTGCACTAGGCATGTGTCAGTGGTTCTCAAGACCAGGCTTAGAGGACGAGAGAACATCTTTATGGGTATCCAAGAGAACCAAAATAAGCCAGACTGTGAAAGGCAAATATCATGCATACTCTCCTTTGTAAACTCTAGATTTAATATAGAAACATAAAATTGTGTGTGTGTGTGTGTGTGTGTGTGTGTGTGTGTGTGTGTGTGTGTACCCACATGAGGATCTATTAAGGAGCATGTAGAAATAATTTTTTCTTTATAAAAGGCATTGTATTAATTTTTACACTTTAAAATGTAAAGCCAGTTCAAGGTCAGCCTTATAGATTATTATTGTGAGGTAGCTGTGTTCTGAGGCACTTCCTTGATTGGGGAAAGAAAAGATGGTTGTAGGAGGTCATAAGAGGCAGCAGCAGCTGTAGTAGCTGCCTGTTGCTATCTATGCTGGGCACAGAGGATCAAATTTGGAACTCTGCTCTGCATTACCCTTTCGGATGCTCAGTCTTCTTCTAGAGCCCAGGAGGCCTTCGCTCCACCCAAAAGCAATCTTGGGACAACCTTGGTCAGGCTTGCTGGGGTCCTTCCTTAGGTTTTCCAAGATTGAACTGGGGGTGGGAGTGGGGTCCAAGACAGCTGTCTCCATGGCAATCCGCTGACACTCAGAAATGAGATTTTTCTAATGAAACAATTCTGTGAGCCTGTATAATAAATTCCCCGAAACCGTTCAAAGTCCAGACCAGATCATCAACTGCCAACATTGTACCCTGAAGAGAATGTCATCATCATATCCCTTGATGAGCAATTACACAAGTCCCCATTGGGAAGTCCCTCTAATGGCAAACTCCAGCATTTTCAAAGGCCTAATATAAAATCATGAGTAGTTCTACCTCAAGACAGGATATGGAAAATAAAGAAGTTCTGGCAATTTCTATGAAGGTTCAGTTAGGTGAGACTAAATAAACATGAAATTGCTCAAATTTCCACAGTAATAATTAATATGACAAAGGACAGAAAAAAAAATCAAGGATCACAGTATCCTACACCAATTCTTTGGCCCACTCTATTCTAAAAAGAAAAAAAAATCAGATTAGAAAGCCAGACTTGACTAACCTCAAAATGCATATATTTAAGGGTATTCAACTAGGTAGAAAATACATTTCTAAAGACAAGAATGCCTCTGCTCCTATTATGTAAAGCTAGGGACAGCAAACAGGGATATCCTAGCCAAGCCAGCCACTGTGAGGACCCAGGGAGCAAGAGAGAGAATTGCTAAGGTAACCAGACAGCAGAATGTAATTATACGAATTGGAATTCAGCCAGCCTGTGCAGGCAATACCCACTCTTTAGAAAATGTCATAGACTCTTTTAATAACTATGACAATTTTCTTCCATAAACATGTATTAGTAGGACATATCAGAACAAGAATAAAATATTCTTGTTTTCTACACCCATGAGTGGATACAGAGCCAGAGCAAAGAAGACAGAATTTAAATCTCAGAATCACAATTATGAACTTGCTTAGCTACAATAGTCCCTCTTGTTTCTAAATGTAATTAAAAAAATATATAGGCAGACAGGCCCTCTGCCACAGAATGAAAACAGAGTTTAACAGAAAATAGTCAAAAGAGAAACCTTATGGGGCTGGTGCAGGGCGACGCTACACTCTTTACATTGCTACCTCAGTGTGAACATGGAACTACACTGGCTTTACTGAATTGTTTAACAGTGCATCTGGATGGAGTAATATGGCCTGCTCCAGAAACAAAAGAACCGCCAAAAAGAAAAGGGAAAAATAAACAAATAATGGCTTCCAATTTTTAAAATTGTAATATAATGTATGGATATTTGGAAACAAATTCCTGATTTTCTTCTGCTGCTCATTTTGGTTGAGTTATTAAATTAAGTAATCCCACCCAACAACTACTAAATGAGTGCTTACAGCAGCAATCCTTTTTCCTGCAGGCTTCAGGCTGTGAACATGAGAAAGGAAACCAGCAGCCTTTCCAGATGTGAGAAGAACTTTGCCTCAAGATGCTTGGAGGAATGAATGACCAGTGTACAGAACACCCAGATGCTGTCTTGGCCCCATTGATACACAGCATGTAATCTTAAAATCAACTTCTTGCTCATTTTCTCAGAAATATTTTCCCTCATACTTTTTCAAGCTCCCCATGAAGAACTCTTGAATCCAAAGAACAATATCAGTTATTATCAATAGTAATCGGCATTAGAGCAGAGCGAATACATTTCTATCAGGGGGGAGAAAACCACCCGTTCCATCATTAAGCGCAACATCATTGTATTGAATTCATTATTATTTATTATTGGGAGGTGGACTGTGCATGCCAAGGTGCAGATATTGGGGTCAGAGGTCTACTCTGTGTGGTTGGTTCTCTCCTTCCACCTTTATGTGGGTTCTAGGGGGTCAAAATCAGGTTTTCAGGTTTGCAGAGCAAACACCTTCAGCTGCTAAGCCATCTTGCTGGCCCAAAGGTCGGCATCACTGAAGCCTATAATTTTTTTAGGTTTTCCATAAAAAAGTGACAGAAGTCCCCATTTTCTCCCATAGATACATAAAGCCTCCACTTCCTTAGAGTCTGGCCAAGACAAGTGAAAATGATTCTGACTGCAATTATTCTAATTCTTGTTATTGGTAAGGTTTCCACTCTCAGTGTTTTGGCAATATTAGCTCCAACAAATATGGGCCTTTATTAGCATGTACAGAAGCATATTTCTAGGGGGATACATGAGCTCCGACTTCTAAATCAACAGATGAGAAAGTGTATGAAATAAAACTTGAAAAACTGGGTGATGTCTAAGATTATAAGACCATTAAATAATACTGGTAAGCACAAAGAGATAGCAAAATGGTATGGAAACTTGGCTCAAGGGTGATCTCATGAAGCCTGTCTGATGTGGAGACAGCCTTCCAGTTTGGTTCTGAAGTGTACAAAAATAAAGCTTAATTTAATCTGGCCACGATCTAGGTGGGTGGCCTCTCTCCTGACATCTGTAGGATTAACACAAGGAGATCCAAGAACTTGCTCTGATTGACCAGTCACAGAAGTTCAATTATGTTCTCCCATGTTCAGCTCTAGGGTTCAAGGTGACTGATCATATATACTTCAATACTTTAGTAAATAAACAACATTGTGCTTAATAATCAATGACTGTATACAACCAACAGGCCTTTCCAGTAGAATGCTGTGTCGGGATTGGGAGTGCCTGACGGGTGATAGAGCTCTGGTTTGGGTTCCAGGTGTTATTGGCAAGATAACTCTCTACTTCTCTGAGCTTATGAGAGAGGCAGCTTGAAGCCCATTACCAGATTGCAGCCTATGGTAAGTCAGCTGCATTATAGCCATGCATAACTATTCTGTTTCAAAACGTTGCCAGGTACTGCCTAGAACATTCACAGTAAGCTATGCATTCATGGGAACACTATTTTTCCAGACTGTAAGTAAAACAATTGCTTTCCTCACTACTTCCTAATTAGACAATGGTTTATTTCTTCCATGGTTTCAGGAAGACTGTCACACAGACAATGTTTGTCATGAAAAGAAGTCTACAGTCTTGTCCTATAGTCTTGTCCCCTTTTCCACATATTTTAAAACTTAATCATAGGCCAGTTTCACATATCAATTCGATTTAAAACTCCTACAAAATGTAGCTTCCAATTTGAAAATACAAAATGTGAGTTGTTCAGAGAGGGATGTGGACTGCTGCTCAATGGACGACAAGAAGAGAAACCAAGTGCTGAGTTCATTCACAAATGACACAAACTTGAAGTCTGGTAATATCTAAATAGATATAGATTTGATAGATATAAGTATAGACTAGATATAGACATAGACATAGATCTATCATGGTTCTCAATATCAAAGTTTCTATCTGGCTCTTTTAGAAACTGTTTTGTTAGAAGCACCTCTACTAGTTTCCTCTGTAAATGGTAATGTATGTTTTCTTCACAAAGGAAATCATGAGGCTAGATGGAGCATCCTGGGCTTGGGAAGCAAGCTTGTCTTGTCAGTGTTGGCACTCTACCCAAGACCAATGAGCCAAGATGGAGTAGAAACGGAGCAGCATCAGTAAATCTGCTCCTTCCCCAGAGACCTCAAATTATAAAATTGAATTTTGTAGATACTGCTTCTTTTGTATTATTTTCTTTGGTGTTCTTGAGGCAGTTTCTATCTGTAGCCCAAGCTGACCTCAAACTTACAGCAATTTCCCCGCCTCTGCCTCACACATGCAGGCATTGAAGTTTTGAGTCACTGTGGTGATTTGAATGAGAATAGCCTCCATAAGCTCATATGTTTGAGTGCATAGTCCCCAGCTAGTGAAACTGTTTTGAGAAGGATTAGGAGGTATGTCCTTGCTAGATTAGATGTGGCCTTTTGGAGGAGGTGTGTTACTGGGGGTAGGCTTTGAAGTTCTAATAGCCCCATGCCAGGTTCTGTCTCTCTCTGTCTCTCTCTGTGTCTCTCTCTCTGTGTCCCTCCCCCTCTCCCTCTCCTCCCTCCCTCTCAAATATACATTGTAAAGCTTTCAGCTACTGATCCAGTGCCATGTTTATCTGCTTCCTACCATGATGATCATGGACTAACTCTAACACTGTAAGCAAGCCCAATTAAATGCTTGAGTTGTCTTGGTTATGATGTCTTTTCAGAGCAATAGAACAGTAACTAAGACAGACAGCCATGCTTGGTTTACTTCTGTGAAATGATATTAAATTTTTCCTCTGTTTGCCTTAGAAGATGCTTGGCATGTAAAATGTTCAGGGTAAAGGGTGAAAAGCATGTAGCTTATGGAACATGCTTGGGATGCAGCCAGCTTAGAAGTTCCCTAATACTTTTCCCAAGAACTGGTGCTTACACCACAAGATACAATGTTTCCATAAATTGATTTTTAATATTCTGGAACTGAAGCATGAGCTAAAATGGAAGAGAATTTTAGAAGTTGTTCTGACTTAGCTGCCTGATGATGCTGTAGGCACTGTCAGCTCAAAATGAAGCCCTTTGCTTTCTGATTTTTTAGATATTCATCATCAATTAGTTTTATATATAATTAATGTTATATATTAATCTCTTCCAGATGACATTCCTGAACCACAGGACAGAAGCATTGGCTCCTGAGAACTGGGTTTCTCTTTCAACTTTAAACTCTACTCAGAACTTCACTGTGTTTGTATTGCTAGAGGAGAATCTGAGATTAATACATTGGTGTTATAAAGGGTCTACTAATCATGTTTAGGTATTGAAGTCCCATAAGGTACAATTTAGCTAAAGTGGCAGTCCAGGTTCTCTGATCGGGAAGAGCATAATTCTTGGCTAATAGCTACCTTGGGGGAAAGCAGCCCTGGTCTGCTTCAAGGTACCTATGACAATAGTTACATAAATCTCCACATTTGTTCAAGCAATCATTCCTTGGAATTTCTGCCTCTTTTAAACATGTTTCTTGATTAAAGTGTAAGCCTGAGCTGTAAAACTATGTAACCTGATGGAGGATCTCTATTCAGTGCCGTCTCCCTTTTCTGCATTAACCACAATCAAGCCATGAACCATTAATAAAGAGTTTTTCTTTATTGATCTCTAAGTGGAGGAGTGATTTCTCATGGGAAGGCTTATTAGTTCTGTAACAGTGTGTGCATATATGTGGGCAGATGTGTGTGTGTGCATATGAAGATCAGAGGTCAATATCAGGTATCTTCCTCAATTACTTCTTTACCTTAGGGCTGGCGTGACATGCCACCATTGACTGGGTGCCTTAAGCAACAAAACTTTATTTCCCTACAATCTAGGGAGTAAGAAGTTCAAGAAAGATTGGTTCCTTCTCTTGCCCTCTTCTTGTCTTGAAGAGATAGGCAGCATCTTAGTGGATTTCTGCAGCTATAACAAAATACCACAGTCAAAATAATATATTCAAATGAAAAATAAATTGCTCACAACCACAAAGTCTAATAGTCCAAAACCAAGATGTACACACACATGGAGACCAGAGATCAACCTTGACTTGTTCTTTGGCACAGGGTGCCTCACCTGATATAGAGCTCACCAAGGAGACAGAGCTAACTGGGCAGCCAACCTCAGGGATACTTCTGGCTCCACCTCCTCAGGGCTGGTATTAAAACCTGCACTACCATGTCCAGCTTTTTCACATGGTTTTGGAGGATTGAACTCAGGGCATTGTACTGACTGAGACATATTCCCACCCCCAAATTCTCCTCTACTTATGAGATCAAATCTCATTTAAAGGCCCCCATTTCTCAATATATACTCATTCTTAGAAACTAGAGAGTAAGAATTCAACACATTTTCGGGTTAGTTAACAGTATGACCTAAACAAAGTTTCTAAGGCCGAAGAGGCTAGAGGCATCCAGTTCTGTCCTAGTTTCTGATGCCTTAGCCATCTCCTCTACTCCCAATTCCTCTACCAAGTCACTCCTCAGGAACTTTCTAGAAACAGTAGCTGCTAAGGCGAACTGCTCAGCAGCTGATTTGTCTCCCACACACTAGTAGATACACACACTGTGTCCACACAATGGGCGAAATGGCTAGGAAAGAAAAAGCCTCGTGATCACAGAGCTCCTGCCAAACATTGTCAGGTGTTATGAGGGTGGCAGCTAAGAACCTGGAACGCACCAGACCTCTCTTTACATCCATGAGAAGTGCAACAGGGGCTGTGGAGTCAACAAGAATCCAGGCTTGAGCCTCACTTCCTTTGCCTGCCTGACAGAGAGTATGAGACTCAAAGGAGATAATGAAGTTTGTGGATCTCAAGAGGCTGAAAAGCACCAAACTGTTATACTAAGAGTCACTAAGCCATCCTTCCTGCCCCAACCTCCTGACTGCCTGCATTACCACAAGTCACAGCTTAGTCACATTTGAAGACTCGGTGGCTGTAGCCAAAAATAGTTTAGGGGTTGATTAATTAGGTTTAAGATGACTTTTCTCTTTCCCAAAGTAATTCCTCCTCCTTGCCACATTTGGAGTGGACAGTCTTCCTTTCAATACACTCCATGATCCACACTGCTTCTCTGGGGCTTTATAAGCTGTTGCCTCTATCCTGTGTAGCAAGGTCACCCTGACGGAGTCATGTTCCTAAAGCTTAACCCCTTACCTCAACCTCTCCAAGGAGGCCTTGTGTTCTCAACCCTCACCTCCAGCCTTAGAGACTCCAAGCTGCAAAGAACTCACTGCTTTCTCCTGGGCCACCTACAGAGATGGCTGCTTTTCAGTCTCCCGCTGTTCCTCCTCTTCCCTCACAACCCCTGCTTTCGATGGCTGCTGTCAGTCCCTCCTGGTGTACTGCTGCGTGTCTGGGAAAGCATCATCTCTTCTCAATTTGGCAATCAGCATGTGAAGGACAGGGCCAGGTGCTGTGTGGGCGGAGCCCTTGAGTCAGACTCATCCCCTGCAGTGGAGTTCAAAGTCTTGTGTGGGAAGCAAGTGGTAACACACCATGCAATGAAAAGTAGACAGAAATGGTGCTGCACCCAGGCCGACAGGAAAGTGATTTCTCAGCAGAGAACCATGACAGTCTTTGAGGAGACAAGTATTGTAGCTGATACTTAAGGAACGTCAAAGGAGAAGGGGGCTCAAAGGGAAGGAGTAACAAAAGCCAGAGTTCAGGGAAAGCCTATGAGCTGGTATCCTAGAGGCCAAGCCTAGGCAGCAGGGCAGCTCCTTGCTTATAGGGGCTGGGCAACACTGTGTGATGCTGGGAAGAAGCTGAATCCAGAAGGATCTGAATGCCAAGGGACTTCCCAAGTGACAAGGCTACTGTGTGGCTTACCCAGTCAGTAATCCTAGCCATGTGACCATATTTACATCAGAACCCATGAAGAACAACCCAAATGGAGTCTCTTGTAATCCTCGCCTTGAGAGGAGAGCCATCAATGACTTATCAGTCATTCTCTTAAAAGGGGAGGGAGGTAGCTGGTCTACAGCTCCAGCCCATGTGATTTCTGGATCAAAGCATCAGTGTAAAGTGAATATCCCTATAGGATGATTCAATTTAATTCCCTTCTTATTGCCTTCAAATTAATGAATCAATCAACCTTTAAAACAGTTTCTCAAGAGAAGTATAACTTGTGCCTGACCCCAAATCCCTAGTCTCACTTTGTTAATAACTCAAACTATCTCCTAGGTCCACTGCGATTAGCAGGCTTCCTTCCCCAACCCCCTCAACTCAGGCTTCCCCATCACTGCCTTCACATAGGTCCAGGGCTGATCAATGCATAGCTGTAGACTCTCGAGAACCATTCACTGTGCCCACTTCATATCCTTCTCCTGGACTTCAGCTTCTCTGTCCTTTCCCTTTTCAGGGTGCTAGCTGTCCACCCACACCTTGTAGCTGTCTAAAATCTCAAGTCCTCCAGGTCTATCCATCCCTGATATGTTATCAAACTTAAAACCCGGTGAGTTTTCATCTCAACCTCTGTTGAGCCCATTATTCAGTGTTTGAGCCTGGGTCCCTGGGGCAGCTTTCTTGTGTGTGTGTGTGTGTGTGTGTGTGTGGTTTTTTTTTTTTTCTGACTCGAATCCAACACGAACCTGGCTGCCAAGCTAATCTCCTTTAATATATCACTTTCCTCATGCTGACTCCCAGCTCAATAGTCTTAGATAGTTCTCTCTTCCAGATTCAACCCAAATAGAGCGAACACTCGCTAGGATGTTTCTCAGAGGCTCTGTTCCCCGAGTGGTACGTGTCATTATCCCAGCTGCACTGATGCAGACAGCTGAGGTGCCAAAGTTAACATGCCAGAGTAGGATAATAAGTAGACCAGGATTACAACTCTGCTCTGTGGGTCCTGCTCCCACGCTCTGCCTGAGTAGGAATGTGTAACTCTTGAGCTTAGATTTTAATAATCTCCATAATCTCTGCTTGCCTCATTTAACCAATTATTTTTTTTTCTAGACAGCCAGCATAGCCTTCCCCTGGGGCCCAGCCAATGGTATTCATCTCATCCCTGTTTCTCCTTGGTCATGTTCCAGACCCTGCCCCACCCCCATGGCCCAGCCTATGAGGCTAAATGCTTTGAGCCCTATCATAGGTTTCGGATGGTGACTCTGGCAAGCCAGTCTTCTGTTGCTTTTATGTTCCAGACTAGTGGCTCACAGGCTAACAAACCCCAATGGCACAGTGATGGTAGGTTATATCGAGTCCTATGTGCATAAGCACACACTGACCTATATACCACTCACATATGTTTGCCATTACCATCTAAAGTCAAATAGATATTATTGTGTCATAAAAAATAACAACTTAAAATAATCCATGCTTGTCTTTTGCCACTATGTGTTTTACTACTAATCACAATCATTAAACATGTATCAAGGCTCAGTGGGTAAAGGGCCTGCCACAAAAGCCTGAGGACTCAAGTTGAGTCCCTAGTAGCCATATAAAAAGCTGGGTGTGGTGGCTCATCTAATCTCAGCATTGTAGAGACAGACATTGAACATTCTTTGGGGCTCAGCTGGCCTAACCTAACTGGGGAGCAGCTGACCAGTGAGAGGCTGTCTTAAAAAGCAAGATGAATGGTACCTAAGGAATGATAGTCAAGATTGACATTCTGGTTTCTATATAAACACACACACACACACCACAAAAGACAAATAAAAAACATTAGTTGTTGTATGATTTTTGTTAAGTATCTGACATTAAAAATGAATCTTTAATCTCAAAGTAAGGAAAACACTGGCTCAAACACTGAAGTATAAGCAGTCTTGCTGATATGCCATTTGTGCTGGCTGGTTTTGTGTGTCAACTTGACACAAGCTGGAGTTATCACAGAGAAAGGAGCTATAGGTGAGGAAATGCCTCCATGAGATCCAGCTATAAGGCATTTTCTCAATTAGTGATCAAGGGGGACGAGAAGCCATTGTGACTGGTGCCATCCCTGGGCTGGAAGTCTTGGGTTCTATAAGAGAGCAGGCTGGGCAAGCCAGAGAAAGCAAGCCAGTAAGGAACATCCCTCCATTGCCTCTGCATCAGCTCCTGCTTCTTGACCTGCTTGAGTTCCTGTCCTGACTTCCTTTGGTGATGAACAGCAATGTGGAAGTGGGAGCTGAATAAATCCCTTCCTCCCCAATTTGCTTCTTGGTCATGATGTTTGTGCAGGAATAGAAACCCTGACTAAGACACCATCATGTGTCATTTGATCTGGGGCTTTTAAAGCTTTTCTTGAAATATACAGAAGAAATTGAGTCCAATTCTGCATCCTATAGTGTCTCACCCAGCCCGAACACATGGTGGTAAGTGTGCTGATGTTTTTTCCACTCGTTACAAGCTAGGAAGAAGGAACCTCAGTTGAGAAAATGCCTCCATCAGATTGGCACATGGGTCTGTCCTTCCGTCTGTCCGTGGGGATGCTTTTTAATTATTGACTGATGGGGGAGGGCTCAAACCACTCTTAGTGGTACTATCCTGGGGAAGTGAATGCTGTAGAAAGCAGGCTGAGCAAGTCACGGGGAGCAAGGCAGTAAGCAGCACTCCTCCAAGAGGAGGAGCACCCTCTGTACCAGGTCTTGTCTTGAGTTTCTACCCTGACTTCCTTTTCATCATAGATTGTGATTTGGACCAATAAGAAAACAAACAAGCAAACAAATAAACACATACATAAAGCAACCAACCAACCAAAGTTGGTTAACCAACCAAAGTTGGATAAAAGGGGATGACCCTTTTATCCCCAAGTTGGTCACATGGTGTTAATCACAGTAATAGAAATCAAACTCTAACAGTATTCAACAAATATTGCTTACAAGCCCTCCCAGTAATGAATGCAGTGGTATGTTCAATCAAATTCAAGCTCATTTGCTAAATGATAACTGAGAAAAAAAGGCAAGCCTACCTCAGAATACCACAGCTCTCAACAAGTCAAGATACCAGGTTTCAGTCACAACCAGTCCACAAAGATTTTGGTGACATTGCTGCTTGGAACTTTCTTTGACAAAGAAGAGAATGTTACTAGAAGGATCTGGGTCCAGCGCTATGTCTAACTAATCTCCAAGTGCATGAATCTCACTTCTGTTTGTAAAGCAGACAAGGTTTTCAAAGTGCTCACTCAAAAACCCATGCCTACACAGCATCAGAATCAAAGGGTGCTCTTTGTACACCAGACACAGGTGTCTAATAGGGTAGAGGATTGAAGGAGGGGGGATTGAAAGACTGGTCCAATCATAATGGTTCTAATGGAAGAATAAAGATCCACTGCATAGCATCATTAATGAATCAGGGTTTTCATAAAATAGATTCATCAAAAGTTACTAAAATTTGATCATTTAGTTTCCAAATATTTTATATTAGAAATGTGTCTGTATTATGTATCTTGACTTCTAACAAACATTTTATATTGAAAATAACCTTCTCTTATGCTCATGCTGTCAATGATTACTTTATACAATACAGGTATGTAACATAGGTTGTTTTCTTAAATGTTCTGTACATTAAATAGGCCAAAACAGTAGATATCAGGTGGATTATAGAATTTAAAAAATTTACCCCCAAACCACGTAGCTTACTTAAGAGGTGTGGAGTATAGTTTTTACATAAACTACTCATCCCACCCCTCATAGAGTCTTGTTTACATAGCCATAATATAGCAAGTAAAATCAATAAATTGTATTGGTATCAGACTGCTGACAAAATGTCAAACTTCACTCAAGTGTCACCAGTTTTTCTATTCATAGCCTTTCTTTGTTTTGACCTAAAATTGGTCTCATCTGTTTCCTTAGTCTCCCCAATGAGTGACAGATTTTACTCTGCCCTGTCTGTCATGACCCCAGTACTCTTGGTGAGTTACTGGTCAGTTACTTTGTAGACTTCCCTTTTATTTCCCTGTCTTTTTTAATGATTCTATTGAGGTTATAGATGCTAGACCCTATCTCTGGTTCATCTTACCAGGGGGTACATGATATGAAAAATCTTATCTCTGGAAGGTTCAGCCTGGTCATAGGTGAGATAGCACGGGCTGGGGCAGCTCATTGTTAACAGATTTCCACTGTAGTTACCAAATTTCTCTGATTTCCTCTTACTTCAGAGTGAAGTGTCAGCATCAAGCCCTGTTAGCACCTCTAGCAGCTTGCTTTTCTGATCTATTATAGGCTCAAAAATCAGGAAGAGATAGCTTGACAGAATTCTAAATCTTTTTAGAAATTGTGCTCTGAACAAGAGTTTATCACAAACTTGTGAAGTTGTCTTTTTTGATGTTTAGGCTGTTTTGGAGTTTCACATATTTCTCAGTCTGAGGTGTTTTCATCTGGAATCTACATCATCCTGTGTAGGCTTTCATGAGTAGCCTTCCAAGTGGAGCACTCCCTTGGAGGCATTTACAGATCAGGTGGAGAGCCCTTAAGACAAAAATGGGACTGAGCTATGTCCAGCTCAGAGACTGGGTTTATTTTCCACTTCCCTGTCACAGTGGCCAAGACAGGACATGGAAACAGGAATGTGGAAGCCATCGATTTCATAAGTACCTACTGTATCAGCTGTGAGAGGACAGTCTGCCATAATACTCATAAACCAAATGCTATCTCCTGTTGACACATGCTAAGTACTCTCTCTAAATCTTTAAACCTTATACTCTCAGTTCCAATTCAATAGGCTCAAGGACCAATGGACATTACATCTTCATGATGCTGCCCACATCATGAAAGAATATTTCTGAAATGGTCTTTTTCCCACAGTGCCATCAAACCCACACATTCTCTTGTTGGTAGGATTTCACTGAAACTATAATTACTAAATATTTAAGAGAATAGTCCTTTTCTTTGTGCCTCACACAATTCCCCTTCATTTAAAAGTTCTATGTGAATTATATACATTTCCACCCAGAATGAGTTGTATTTAATGTATAGTTAGCATTTATCATGTGCTTAAGGTGTTTTTGTTTATACCATTTTTATTTGATGAGGCTAGACCTGCTCCATTCCTTTTGGTTTATACAAACCTAGTAGGCACCCAAACATTCTCAAACAGCATGTCTTTAAACATGTGCATGGCAGTTATCTGTCTCGCTATGCACAGTTCATAAAGATGATTGAGTTGGCTGTTGTTCTGTTATTTAATCTGATAATTAGGCAATCACTAAATCTTAACACTTTCTTACAGAAAATGTTAACACACATTGAGAAAACCAAGAGCAGAGAGCTGTAATCTGGACGATAAAATGCATCACTCTGTTTAAAAGGATTGTTTCACAGGCACAATTAACAATCAGCAGCCACAGTGTAGACGGTGTTTTGATGCCATCTGTTGGAATAAGCCTTCTCACTCTCTGGAGTGAAGCTATAATTTTCCGTTTACAGTTTCATTAGGCAACATGAAAGATTAACAGCTCCCCAAAGCAGAGAAACCCAGACACTTTCACTGTTACAGCCTCCTATAAACAGTTAGTTAGTAAGCTACTCAAATTCCCTGGAAATGCTATTAGAGAGCAGGCTGTGAGACTTCACATCTATCTTGGTTGCAGCCTTAAAATACAAACAGTTCAAACGTCAATGACTTTTCTACTGTTAGTTTCAACACTGAAGGTATGATTGCCACTCTCTTGTTTATTTCTGATATCTACTAATTTCTAAAAAGAATTTACCTAGGCCTAAATACCCTATAACAGTATCAGTGAAAAAAGTTAGCAACCTGCCCAATGTAATGCATTACTGTTTATTGTTATTAGACTATTAAATGTCAGATCAAAATCTCTGGGGTTTCTAATACACTAGGGGGTGCTAGCTCTCTATGTGTATACAGTTAGAAGCCAAAACTTTTACCATGATTAGTTTGGGGAATTATAAAAGTTGACCTTACCACCCCCCCCCCCAAAAAAAAATCCTATAAGAATACATGGACTCTGCTGCATATAAAGGAAAGAGGGGGAAGGAAAAGGCTTATTTAAATGCCAATAAGACTGGATCAGCAAGGTCTAGGAAGAGAATCTGACACCAAAAAGGCACTATGACTATCAATGCTGGTATCAATATGGCCTTTCTCCATGATGGGGTCATTAGCTGCTGTATCCATGGAACCTGAGTAAAGTCCACAGCTCATCAGACTCAGAAGTGTGGACTGCGAGCCTCTGGGCCGTCTCTTATGTCAATTGCTCTACAAGGGCAAGTCACCGGGCAGAGGAAGTTCCTAACTATAGACTTTGGCCTCTGTTCTCAAAGAGAAGATGTGTGTTGTGACTCACAATGAACTCAGAACACTGCCCTTTTAGCCACATATGTAAAGAGTTGATGTATTTGCAGAATGACTGGTTCTATGAGGCAGAATTATCATTAACATGGCAAAGATGTTTATATTTTAACATAAATTTAAGCAACTTATTTGAGATTCTCTTCCACTGAGAGGCTGTCCAGACAGTCTCAAATGGTAAGATGTCACCACAAAGATCTGAATTTATGTTCTACAGTTGGATGGATAGTCACTTCCTAAGTAACTGATGACTTTCTTCAGGTCTTAGCACAGCTGCAGAGTTAAAGTATACAAGCACAGATGCACACAAACACAAGCAAACACATGAACACAGAGAGACAGAAATAGATTTACATTTCATATCTTTAAAAAGAGAACCAATCCAACAGGAACATCATTACAGATTCCATCACATGTGTCTATGAAGTGTGTGTGTTTTCTTTCTTTCTTTTGAGTTTAGTTTTCTCTCTTGAAAAGACTAGGCAACAGCACTCCAGACAGACTCAAGCCCAGGGAAAGTGAGATTGGGTCACCTGCACCTTTCTGCCCTCAGAGCTGGGCTGGATTTCAAACCACTTAATGGGGGTCTTTGGAATTTCTTTCTCAAGGTCTAGTTCAAGCTCACTTTGTTTTCTCCTCTTTTTACTCCAGGAAGCAAAATATGTTCACATGGTCTCTCTAGTCTTTTATGGACACATCCTCCAAAGGTGTTTTAAATTGCTGAGTTTCCCCCTGCTCCAACAGGTCAGCTGTAATTGGGAGGCCCTGCGTACCTTTGTCCACACCAGCAGAAGCTTTGCCAGAGCTTTTTAACATTCTGTTAAAGAACATCTAAAAAGTGCCCAAGTGAAGGATGCGTTCCATCATCTCCTGCCATATCAATTCTGCTTAGCAGGAACAAAGCCATGGACTTCCCAGAACACAAGCACAAAAAGAGCACTATTTGTGCTTATGTGAACTAACCAAACACAATGAACAATTAGTCAAGACCCTTCAAACATAAGACTACCAAAGACAGCCCAACAATCAGAGATAATGCTCAAATATAAACACAAGTGTTGTTTTTATGATTCTGTATCTGAAATGGCTATTCTTGGTAATCACCTTGACATTTGGAATTAACCTAAACTGATGCTGCTAGGTACACCTATGAAGGATTTTTCTTGATTGGATCATTTGAGGTAGAAACTCTTAACCTAAATCCATATCTTTTGAGATGGGAAGACACACCTTAAATCTGACACACACTTTTGATGACACCCTATTAAAGGGACATGGAAGAAGGAAGCTCTCCATCTTTGGTTGTTTTCTCTCACTCTCCCTGGCAAGTTGATTCCTTTTACTGGTATTCAAGTCCAATTCTTCAGGATTGTGGCATATACTGAAGATCAGCTGAGACATCCAGCCTTGTGGACTGAGCAACTGTTGAATTCTTAGGCTTTCTATAGGGAGACAGCCATTGTTTGACTAGCTGGACCACAGTCTGTAAGCCACACCAATAAATCCCATACATACATCTATATATATATAGATGTATATATATCCATACATACATTCATATACATGCATATACACACACATACACACATGCGCTTGTGTGCGCGTGCACACACACACACACACACACACACACACAGAGTTGTACTAGTTCTGTTTCTCTACATAACCCTGACTGATACAGTGTAAAGTGTTCTGCCAGAATTCTACCTTACGGAAGAGCTCTCTCTACAAATACAAAAAATTTTAAAACACACACTTAAAAGGACAGCATCCTCGGCTCATTTTGAATCACAACAGAGACTTGTCTTAGATCAAGTTTGCATCCTTTTTTTGAGAGCAGGGGCAAAATCTGCCATTGTAAACCATGGAAAGTGAGCTGAGGGCAAGAGAATGCCTTTAAGATGGTTTCAGCTATCAGAGGCATCAACTCTGATGACCTGTGCCACTCTGCTTTGGGGAATCAGCATCGTTTGCTGTGTTCTTCACATCTCCCCAGGGCCAAGCCAGCTTCTGGCCTTTATTGGACTTGTTCTTGAGTCTGGGCTACTGGGGCTCATTTCTAATTCTGCCCCATGGTAGACTCATCACCATATGTAATCTACTTACTCTGTGCCTCTATGTTAATTTAGAACTTGCCATTTTTCATTTTCTGCATGACTAATGCTCCCTGTCTTCGTCACCATCATTTTAAAAGTCTCCCAGTGGGTTTCCAGCCTCAGAAATGTGTTTTCAATGTGGCTTCCACCAAGCTCATTTTAAATTCGATAAAATTAAAATTCATGTAATGACTTTACATTAAACTCAAGTTCAAGTCCTTATAATAGCTTAGGCGGTCCACATGCTGCTCTGCCTGTTGGCCTCTGGGACCATCTCCTCCCCTCCTCATCTGCTTTAGAGTGTCCAACATCAAACCTTAAAGGCCTTGCATCTTGCTATAGTGGTCCAGTTATAACCTTCCTTCAATACCTGCCCTCTGATGGGCCTTGTACCTTTCTTTCTCATGAGGTGACTCTTTCTCAATAAGCACACAATAATCCTCATCTTTGCTACTTCCCAGTGCTCCTGGTGACTCGGCTTGCCCTATTATCCCTTTTCATACCATACCTCACTTTTCAGTAATCTATGAAATCTATTAGTTTAATATTGTTTACCATCTTTCTTCTCTAGGTTCATAAGACAGGGACTTTCTCTATTTTGTTCATAGCATGTTGCTTACAGTTATCATTTTAAAACATTGCAGTGAATATGCTCAGTAAGATGCTGGTGTCTATTAGTGGCTTTGTTGCCCTGCTATGGAGAAACTCAATTTTTTTCTGCCCCTTCTCCCTTTTCCTCTCCTCCTCCCTCTTCTTCTCCCTCTCCCCCTTTCCCTCCCACCTTCTCTCTCTCTCTCATCACACACACACACACACACACACACACACACACACACAGTGCTAGGTTACCATATGTATTTTTGTTTTGTTTTTTGAGACAGGATTTCTCTGTGCACCCCTGGCTACATGTAAACTTACATATAACCAGGCTGGCCTTTAACTCACAGAGATCCTGCTTTCCTCTGCCTCCCCTGAAATTAAAGGGGAGATTAAAGACGAGTACCACCACTATCTGGCATGGCTGTTTTGTTTTGTTATTTGTTGTTGTTCTTGTTTTAATGTTTTTGGTGTTATTTTAAAATTCCAGTGCCAAGATGGTGTTACTTCTTTGGAAGTTTTTGGCCAGTAAGGTCCTGGAAACCCTTTGCCATTGTACATGGTTGCCCTCCAGAACTTGATTATGGTAAGCTGTTCTTACTGAAGACACCATGTTCTTGAGTCCTAGAACATGATGAAATCAGTCTAGTATGGATCTGGAGGCCTCATCCCTAATGGTTGATAGTGCTTTCACAGTGCTAAGAGGTATTCTGCAAGGCACTAGAGGGGAAGTACACTCATCAACCATACGCAGCTATGAACTCTGCAAACTACAATAATCACTGACCTAGAAGGACACACCTACTGGTACAATAGTGATGTAAGCATCACAGGCATAATGAACTACTTTCTGATTGGATTTAATTCCCACTCTACATAACAGAACTAAAACCTGGCACCATCACCCAGCTAAGAACCTATAACTAGATAAGTCATACACTGTAGGGTAGGACCTATTACCATTGAACTCCTAAATGGACACGGTATTAAATTGACTTCTAGTGACCTATCATTATACCCATTGATCAATGCCTCTATTAACCACCATCTGAGGAACTTCTGTTTTCACCAGATGGTGATTAACATAGAGACCCACAACTGGCCAAGATGCAGAGTATAAAACACTAGAGAATGTCCAGGCTAAAGGGAACCTATATAATACATCCCTCTTCCAAAGCTCAGGGTCATTGCAGAATTGGGGACACAGAGTATAGGGTGCAGAGGCTGTGGATGACTACTAAGAAACTATCTTCTGAACACAGCAGGCCAGCTGCACATATGAACTCACAGAAGTTGTGATGGTATGCACAAATTCTGTGAAATTGCAAGCTAGACTAAATACGAGTATGGAGAGAGGAAGTTGGGCAAGTGATCTAACTTAACCACGAACTGTTGACTGCTAGCTGCTCTAAAAGGGAGAGTCACTAGTCCACCCCTGGTAAGTCTACTGCTCTCTCCAGTGGAAGATCACACATCCCAGAATATTTAAGCAGCACAAATAGGTCATTATGGGTTTTTTAAAAAGAGGGGGGGGCACAAAAATGGGTGAATAGGGAAGGAGTAGATCTGGACAGCGTTGGAGAAGGAAGGTGAAGATGACCAAAACACATCGTTTTGGAGCTCTCAAAGAAACTAATAAAAATTATTTTTAAAAGTTGTCCAGTGAGTGAGTACATTTTAGAATGATAAGTTAGTACAATATGCACCACTTAAAAATAGCTCAAAAATTTTGTTATTATCATTACTCCTACTGCTTCTATTACTGCTCCTAGAGTTAGTGTTGGTAACACTCATCATATTGTCTAAACTTACACTGATCACTCATACTGTAGTTATGAAATGCTTCAGACATTCAGCTTAGCTCCAAATTCCTAGATTATTCTGACCCAAGCTAACACTATAGGGAGAGCTTCATGTTGGAGCTGGTCCCTCTCTCAGCATGAGAGGGGTTTCTTTCTGTACTAAAGGACTCTCCCCTAATTGTTACTGGAGCATGTCTGGTCCTCTGGCTTTCTCCTTTGTTCTCTATTCTGGAAAGGCACGGAACCCCTGGCTACTTACCTGGCACCTGTCCCTCTTCAAATAAGATCCCTTGCAGCATTTCCCAGGGTTACTAGGGAAGCCACTTTAATTCCTTTACCTCACTGATATTAGCAAGGGAACTGCTTCTCTACCAGAAATGATGATGTGATGACATAATCACAGGAAACAGTGTAATCTAATGTCAGAATAGAAATTCCACAATTCACCCCAGCACGTGTCAGGTCCTGAATGCAGCTGCTTGCCTTCACAGTTTTGGAAACTGCCATTCTAGACCACTGTTTCTGGAATTCTGATATGTATGTGAGACACCTAGCATCTTGCTGGATGCTTCTTCATATTCTGCAGGTCTGCAGGGTAGCCTTGGACTTTGTATTTCTCACAAGCTCCCAGGTGGCATGCAGCTGCTGGAACAACTGTGCTTAGAAGAGCAAAAAGTCTAGACTCCCTATCCTCCTCAGGTAAGTACTGACATTACTGTAAAGACTGTATTTGTGCACAGAATGATAAACTGCAAACACACTTTACTAACTTGCAGTATTTAGTTCCCCACAAACTGTGAGATGAAAACCCTCATTCACATTTTGGGCATGATGTGATCACAGTCGATAAAAGGCTTTCTAGTAGTGGCTAGAGTTTAGACCCTGTGATACTGCCCAATGCAATATATCAGCCATCGAGCTTGAGCAGAAGACTTCATTTAGAGGGTGGGTGCTACTTTTAAGTCGTGCCTCCTGTATGTAATTGCTGAGTTAGAGAAAGTTTCACTTTGAGCATCTGTGGAACAGCAGCTTGTGATGGTTGGTATATGCAAGGTCCAGGGAGTGGCACAATTGGAGGTGTGGCCTTGTTGGGGGAAGGCGTGGCCTTGTTGGAGTAGGTGTGTAACTGTGGGTGTGGGCTTTAAGACTCTCATCCTAGCTGCCTGGAAGCCAGTCTTCCACTAGCAGTCTTCAGATGAAGATGTAGAACTCTCAGCTCTGCCTGCACCATGCCTGCCTGGATGCTGCCATGCTTCCCACCTTGATGATAATGGACTGAACCTCTGAACCTGTAAGCCAGCCCCAGTTAAATGTCCTTTATAAGACTTGCCTTGGTCATAGTGTCTGTTCACAGCAGCAAAACCCTAACTAAGACACAGGTTAAACAACCTATATGGCCATCTTACCAGCCAGGTCTTCAATGAATTGCATGGTAGACCAGCCAGAAGTGGGAAGAAGAGAGGATGTGTGAATATGGCCTGACTTGAAACATATGCCTGAGTGGCTATAAAAGGGACACATACAGTATAAGTGTAAGGTGTTCAACAAACTCACTGAATTGTTGGCCATTCACATGGACACAGGGCTTCTGAATTTTATCTTGAATTAACCCCATCAGTGCTGAACACATATCTTTAATAAATTATTCTTTAAAAAATACCAAAAATTTGAATTAATATTATGTTATTTGAATTTCTAAAATTAAATATGCAGCAGCAAATATCAGCTTTAAAAAGTTGACCATTAGAAAACCCAAGTTTACTTCCTGCTTTGATATGTTCCCTCTTCGGAGCTCTTTTAATCAAGAGTTAAATCTGCCTTTTTAAAACAAAATAAAACAAAACAAAAGCTGAACATTATGTGTGGGGTCTTGTAAACACTTTAAGTTCATCCTACATGCTGCTGAGAAAACTCTGCTTCTGTCTGCAGACACGGAAGATGACAGGTTGTATAGTCATGGGGGGGACGTGCTGTCAGCCTTCTGTGCTGATCCTTCACAGGTGGGATTGCCTCTCTGTCCCATGTTTCTTGGGATAAGAAGGATTTTTAAAAATTGTTATTGATGCTCTTACTCAGAAGAAGTTTCAGTTAGGCCAAAAGCTACCAATTGGTATTGGGATAAATGGCTTGATGGCGTGTCTCTGTGTATTCAATTGTTAATTCTCTAGCTGCAGAGAGCTAAATGCTGGCAGGATCTTAGTACTGTTATTTCCATAACCCATCTCGGGCCTCATATTTTGTAAACATTCATCCCTCCTCAACAGCTTAGAGGTAATCTAGAATTGTATCTGATTGGCTGTAATAAAGATCTGATGGTCAGTAGCTAAGCAGGAAGTGGAGGGTGGTACTTTCAAAAGAGAAAGGGATGCTGCGAGAAGAAATGAGAGGCAGGAGATTCAGCCAGCAGACACGGAGGTGGTGGGACCAGAGTGGAGCAGTGAGGTAGAATTAGCCACTTGGCCAGATGTAGGTAGTACCAGGATTAGTTAGGTTAAGTTTAGAGTAGCTGGGAGACTGACCTAGCTAAAATGCCTAAGCTATAAAATAATAATAATAATAAAAGCCTCTGTCATTGTTTAAACCGCTAGCAGGTCTGCTATAGATCAGCTTGGTGAAGCATTGAGCAGCAGAGAGAAGCCTGTCCTATGTGGTGATGCCTTCAACATTCCTTTAAATCATAAAAGAATGTAGTCACCAGAGAGAGACATTAGCAACACAGGGGATGGGAGTAATGGGACCTGGAGGGAAATGGAGAGTCCCCAAAGAAAAGGAATCAACAGGGAAGAGAAATGCCATTTGGAACAACACTTGCTTTACATTAGGACCCAAGCAGTCAGGATTAGGTTACTGGGGAGAACTGTAGAGAATAAAATTGTCTCAATATTAAGCAGATGTGTAAGTTAAATAGTGCAGACCAAATATAACATTGATTGGTCTTGGCAACTCATACGTTTTATATCTCTGGTAAATTTCAATCAGTTTAACTAACCAGATAGCTGGATGATCAATTGCATGCATTTTTGCATTGGTTACATTTGGTTAAATGCATTCTAGTAAAGATTACATTGTTACCTAGTAACTAATATTACTAGATAGCCATCCATATTGGCTTGTTAGAGCTACCAAGAATTTTCATACACTTGCTGGCTTAGATAACAGATTTTTTTTTCTTACTCTAAATGCTAGGTATCATAATGTATCTGGGGGGAGGGAGGCAGACTCTCATGAGGTCTCTGTCCTTGGTATGCAGACCTTGCCCGCACATGGTCTTTCTACTGGTACACACATCATTAGCATCTTTGGGGTTGTAAGTCTCCTTCTCATAAGGACACTAGTCATATTGGGTGAGGACCCAACCTTGTAGGCTCACTGAAACATGATAGTCATTGTCAAGGCTGCCTCCAGTGATGACAGCCCATGGTAACCAGTTCTGCAGCCACCATTCGACCCAATAAAAACTCAGTGTAGATCAAAACACATTCACAGACCACAACATCCAGGCTGGACCTGCAGAGCATCATTCTTGTAATTATTCCCCAACAATGTGATGAAGCCAGAATTTCCAAGACATTTATTCTACACATATTAGAAGTAATCTACAAGTGCTTTAGCAATTCTATGGGAGGGCACATGTAACTCCTATACAAACAAAACAATCATGTATCATTTTATGTAAGGTAAATGAACACCTTCAGATTCCATGGGGCTTCTGAGACCAACCCCCAGAAGGTGTTAGGGGACAACTGTGGAATGCTCTGAGATACTGACCCGGGAGTAAGATCTTCAGTGATATATTTTGAGAGGATACAACTCAGCCCAATAACACAGTCATCCTTTTCTAAATGAAAAAGGGACCACTGAAGCAAAGGCTGAAGAACAAACTATACCAGAAAGTACAAGGCTCTCCCTTTCAGTTCCCAGTTCTAAAATTCAAAGGATATGAACATTAAATAAAATCCATTGCCTCCACATCTTGTTCTCCAGTCACTGTTCAGCAAATGACTTCCCAATGCTAAGAACATGAGCTTGTCCACCAAACAGCAGCAGCTAAACACCGATTTAAGTTGCTATCTCTGTTGTATAAATATGTTAATGAATATATTCAACTACAATATTTAAAATGTTATTAATTGCACAAATCACCACATATTCAAAATGAAAGACAAGTATTTGCCCAACATTTACAGCAGGGAAACTTCACTTTGTATTTTCTCCTTGTGTGTATAAGTGTATAATCTATAAACCTGAAGTCACCATGGCCAGATCCACACGAGATTTATTTTAAAAATGGGACAACATGGCCTCACAAGTCACAGGGGAGTTGAAGGGCAGCAGGGACAGGATCCTCTCAGCCTCCAAGTGACAGCGGTGGATCTGCAATCCTCTCTGCCCCTTCCCTGTGAGTGGAGATCCTGCCTCCAGGGAGTGCTTTAACCCAGGGACTAAGGTGAGATCCTCCATTTTCTCTCCGATGACTTTCTAAGGCAGGAGCCAGGAGGCACAGGCCTCAGGAGTTGCTGGGGAGCCTCAGGGTGGCAGGGACAGGCTCATCTCAGCCTCCAAGTGACAGCGGTGGATCTGCAATCCTCTCTGCCCCTTCCCTGCAAGTGGAGAGCCTGCATCTGGGGAGTGCTTTAACCCAGGTACTCAGTGACTTTCTAAGGCTGGACCAGCCATGAGGCCTGTGCAGGTGATTTGCAGAGCAGCAAGGACAGGATTCTCTCAGCCTCTGAGTGAAGGCCTTGGATCAGCAACCCTCTCAGCCCCTTCCCTGCAAGTGGAGAGCCTGCCTCCAAGGAGTGCTTTAACTCAGGGACTCACCCATCTGCCCCCAGGACTTACCAGAGGAGAGCTGATCTCCCAGAAGTACTGACACAGGCTTATAGACCCATAGAGGAACAAGGTCTAGTCAGAGACAGCAAGAACATCCAACACCAGAGATCAAAAGATGGTGAAAGGCAAATGCAAGAATTCTACCAACAAAAACCAAGACTACTTTGCTTCTTCAGAACCTAGTATTCCTACCACAGCAAGTCCTGGATATCCCAAAACACTGGAAAAACAAGATTTGGATCTAAAAATCATATCTCATGACAGTGATAGAGGAATTTAAGAAGGACATGAATAACTCCCTTAAATAAATACAGAACACAGGTAAAGAGGTAAAAGCCCTTAAAGAGGAAACAAAAAAAATCCCATAAAAAATTAGAGGAGATCATGAGTAAACAAGTAGAAGCTCTTAAAGGGGAAACACAAAAATCCCTTAAAGAACTACAGGAAAATACAATAAAAAGGTGAAGGAATTGAGTAAAACCATCCAGGACCTAAAAATGGAAGTAGAAAGAATTAAGAAATCACAAAGAGAGACAAATCTGGAGTTAGAAATCTTAGGAAAGAAGTCAGAAAACATAGATGCAAGCATCACCAACAGAATACAAGAGATTGAAGTGAGAATCTCAGGGGCAGAATATACCATAGAAAACATTGACACAACAGTCAAAGAAAATGCAAAATGCAAAAAGATCCTAACCCAAAACATCCAGGAAATCCAGAACACAATGAGAAGACCAAACCTAAGGATAATAGGTATAAAAGAGAGTGAAGACCTCCAACTTAAAGGGCCAGTAAATATCTTCAAGAAAATTATAGAAGAAAACTTCCCTAGCCTAAAGAAAGAGATGCCCATGAACATACAAGAAGCCTATAGAATTCCAAATAGACTGGACCAGAAAAGAAATTCCTCCTGCCACATAATAGTCAAAACACCAAATGCACAAAACAAAGAAAGAATATTAAAACCAGTAAGGGAAAAAGGTCAAGTAACATATAAAGGCAGTCCTATCAGAATTATACCAGATTTCTCACCAGAGACTATGAAAGCTAGAAGATCCTGGGCAGATGTCATACAGACCCTAAAAGAACACACATGCCAGCCCAGACTACTATACCCAGCAAAACTCTCAATCACCATAGATGGAGAAACCAAATATTCCATGACAAAACCAAATTCACACAATATATTTCCACAAATCCAGCCCTTCAAAGGGTAAAAAATGGAAAACTCCAACACAAGGAGAGGAACTACAACCCTGAAAAAGCAAAAACATAATCTTCCAAGAAAACTAAAAGAAGATAGCCACATGAACGGAATTCCAGCTCTAACAACAAAAATAACAGGAAGCAGATTGGATACATAAACAGGACCCAACATTTTGTTGCATACAGGAAACCCACCTCAGTGACAAAGACAGATACTACCTCAGAATAAAAGGCTGGAAAACAATTCTCCAAGCCAATGATCCCAAGAAAAAAGCTGGAGTAGCCATTCTAATATTGAATAAAATCAACTTTCACCCTAAAGTGATCAAAAAAGATAAGGAGGGACACTTCATATTCATAAAAGGTATGATCTACCAACATGAATTCTGAATTCTGAACCTCTACACTCCAAATCAAAGGGCATCTACATTCATAAAAAAAAAAAACTTTACTAAAGCTCAAAGCACATATTATACTGAACACAATAGTAGTGGGCAGTAATAATAGTAATTTTAACACCCCACTCTCTGCAATGGACAAATCATGGAAACAAACTAAACCAGGACAAAATGAGACTAACAAAAGTTATGAAACAGATGGATTTAACAGATACCTATAGAACATTTTATCCTAAAACAAAAGGATATACCTTCTTCTCAGCACCTCATGGTACCTTCTCCAAAATTGACCATATAATTGGTCACAAATCAGGCCTCAATAGATACAAGAAGATTGAAATAATTCCCTGTATCCTATCAGATCACCATGGACTAAGGCTGCTCCACAATAACAACATAAACAATAGAATGTTGACATACACATGGAAGCTTAACAACACTCTACTCAATGATAACTTGGTCAAGGAAGAAATAAAGAAAGAAATTAAAGACTTTCTAGAGTTTAATGAAAATGAAGCCACAACATACCCAAATTTATGGGACACAATGAAAGCAGTCCTGAGACGAAAACTCATAGCTTTAAGTGCCTCCAAAAAGAAACTGGAGAGCACATACACCAGCAATTTGACAGCATATCTGAAAGCTCCAGAACAAAAACAAGCAAATACACCCAAAAGGAGTCAAAGGCAGGAAATAATCAAACTCAGGACTGAAATCAACCAAATAGAAACAAAA
>NW_022196899.1:27984039-27985601 GCF_008632895.1 Mastomys coucha | reverse complement strand
AGTCCTAGCCAGAGCAATTAGACAACAAAAGGAGATCAAAGGGATATGAATTGGAAAGGAAGAGGTCAAATTATCATTATTTGCTGATGATATGATTGTATACTTAAATGACCCCAAAAATTCCACCAGAGAGCTCCTAAACCTGATAAACAACTTCACCAAAGTAGCTGGATATAAAATTAACTCAAGCAAATCAGAGGCCTTCCTATACCCAAAGGACAGACAGGCAGAGAAAGAAATTAGGGAAACAACGTCCTTCACAATAGTTACAAATAATATAAAATACCTTGGTGTAACTCTAGCTAAGCAAGTAAAAGATCTGTTTGACAAGAACTTCAAGTCTGTGAAGAAGGAAATTGAAGAAGCTCTCAGAAGATGGAAAGATCTCCTATGCTTGTGGATTGGCAGGATTAGCATAGTAAAAATGGCCATCTTGCCAAAGGCAATCTACAGATTCAATGCAATCCCCATCAAAATTCCAACTCAATTCTTCACAGACTTAGAAAGAGCAATTTGCAAATTCATCTGAAACAACAAAAGACCCAGGATAGCCAAAACTATTCTCAACAATAAAGGAATCTCTGGTGGAATCCCAATCCCGGACCTTAGGCTGTACTACAGAGAAATCGTGATAAAAACTGCATGATATTGGCACAGTGACAGGCAGGTAGATCAATGGAACAGAATTGAAGACCCAGAATTGAACCCACGCACCTATGGTCACTTAATCTTTGACAAAGGAGCTGAAACCATCCAGTGGAAAAAAGACAGCATTTTCAACAGATGGTGCTGGCTCAACTGACGGTTAGCATGTAGAAAAATGCAAATTGATCAATTCCTATCTCCTTGTACAAAGCTCAAATCCAAGTGGTTCAAGGACCTCCGCATCAAACCAGATACACTGAAACTAATAGAAAAGAAAGTGGGGAAGAACCTCGAGCAAATAGGCACAGGGGAAAATTTCCTGAAGAGAATGCCAATAGCTTCTGCTCTAAGAACAAGAATTGACCAATGGGACCTCATAAAGTTGCAAAGTTTCTGTAAGGCAAAAGACATGGTCAATAGGACAAAACGGCAACCAACAAATTGGGAAAAGATCCTTACCAATCCTATATCTGATAGAGGGCTAATATCCAATGTATACAAAGAACACAAGAAGTTAGTCTCCAGAGAACCAAATAACCCTATTAAAAATTGGGGTACAGAGCTAAACAAAGAATTCTCAACTGATGAATACTGAATGGCTGAGAAGCACCTAAAGAAATGTTCAACATCCTTAGTCATCACGGAAATGCAAATCAAAACAACTCTGAGATTCCACCTAACACCAGTCAGATTGGCTAGGATAAAAATCTGAAGTGACACCAGATGCTGGAGAGGTTGTGGATAAAGAGGAACACTACTTCATTGCTGGTGGGATTGCAAGCTGGTACAACCACTCTGGAAATCAGTTTGGCCGTTCCTCTGGAAATTGGACATCGTTCTACTGGAGGACCTAGCTATACCACTCTTGGGCATATACCCAGAAGATGCTCCAACATGTAATAAGGACACATGCTCCA
>NW_022196899.1:27921752-27983368 GCF_008632895.1 Mastomys coucha | reverse complement strand
TGGAGGGGAAACTGGGAAAGGAGAAATCATATGACATGTAAATAAAGAAAATATCTAATTAAAAAAACGGGACAACATACAGAAGCAAAGCCTTTATTAGCTAAAACTCAGCAAATGGGTAAGAACTCACTGACTCTGACCTCCCTTTGTGCTATGTTTTATAATTGTAGGTTGAAACACTAGTCTGGTTTTTAATGTGTAAATAAATATTCTGCTTTTTGGAAAAATTCACTTGGAAACATATGTTTAAAGGATTAAAACAATTGAATTTTTTGATTTCTGGAGTTTTTTTTGTGCATTTTGAAACATCCCAAAGACACTTTGCCTTATACCAATATTCCAGATCACTATTTTAACTACAGGTTTGTCCCTACAGAGCAGTGTTTTTCAATTCACTTTTGATAATTAATTGTTGGGATATATAATTAACTGTTGGGATTACATGTGTGTACTATAAGCCTACAACCTATATTTTACAACCACATCAATTTTAAATGTTTCCTAGAGAAGTAAAATTAATATAAACTTTGAAGGGTCCATCCAACTTTGGTAGCTCTTGAAAACTCTCTAACCAAAAATGTGCTATGTACAACCAGTCATGGCTTACTCAGAAAATATCACCATAGTCAACAAAGGCACCGAGAGTCTTAAAGACAAGCGAGATTTACAGCATAGGCATCCTTTTTTCTCCTACTTCAGCTCCAGGTGAGTATCCTTCTCTTAGCACAACACCATATGTTACTATTGTGCATCTTCATGTACATGTACCACAATCACTGTGCTAAGCAAACTAGAGTCTTATGATTAGTCATGCATCTTAATTTTCTAAATGAAAGCTTCTTCTGGACATGTGCACAGGATGCCATATCAGTAGCAGCATTTCTTTCCCAGACCCAAACTCTATAAGTCTCATTGAATTTCTATGCAGGTAGAATGACCATTCGGAAGCCATGAGGCTTCAATTAGGGTTTTATACATTCGCCATCAACTAAATTTTTATAGACTTATCCAATGCAAAAAGAAAACCATGACAAAATTTAAACTAGAAAAAAATTGCTTTGTATCTTTTCTCATGGTCCAAGTGTCCTTTCACCTGAACTCTGTCCATCCCTGTCACTCAATATTACCCTCTTGTGGTCTCCTATATGTATATGTGTATGTGTATATGTATATATAGACATATATATTACATATATACAAGCACACACACACATATAAACATATATATATACTTTCACTTTTTCATATTATCTGAAAATTTTACATGCTTTGTTTGTCTCCAAATAAACCATATTTCTAAAACTAAGACCATGTAGTTGTTCATCTTAAAGAATTCACATATGCAAACACATATCTACAAAGAAAGAGGGCTGGAGGAAACAGCACAGCAAAGCAGAAGGCAGAGATGGGCACATTCTCCTGTGACCAGAGAGCTGAGTATTGTGTTGAAACCACAGCATACTCCATCAATAGCACACCCAGTATGATGTGCTCATTGCAGCTCTGAGCACCGGGGCTGGAGCTGACCTTATTGCAACTCTACTAGCTTCAAAACTTGAACCAACTGGATGCCGTTATGAGATTCAGTAAATGTGAGACACAATAGTGTGTGGCAACAATCCAAAGATAGGTTCATGGAAACTGAATCCTGTTTTTGTTGTTGTTTGCTTGATTTATTTTTTTCCTCTTTATGCCATGCTGCCTCTTATGGAGAAAAAAGCCATAAGTAATGATCTCTGAAGTTTATGACAGCTTAGTACCTCATGGTACTTGATGTTCTGAAAAACAAAAACAATAATTGAAGACACAATGTTCTCTTATACTAGTGAGGAGCCGAGGGCAGTTGGTGATGGCACCAGGTTCCTTTCACTAAGGACACACTTCTAGAAGCTGAAGGGATCCAAGTGACAAGGAGGATAAGAGGAGGGAGCTCAAGAATGGGGCAGAAACCTCACATCATCTAGGAGAACTTTGACAAACACCAGTCAAAGGGAAGAGAACAAGGTAGCAGAGGAAAGATTAGGAGTGAATACTGTGAAAGGAAATCTACTTCTAAATTCCTACAGAACCCACAGGAGGCTCAGTGTGTGTATCATTAGAAATAGATGGCCAAGGATTGTTTTCAGGGACTTCCCAAAGCAAAAGTGAGAAGGCATAGTCTTCCTGAGGCTCTCTAGTGCTCTGGATGCCCTCAGCAGTGCTGAGCCTGGAGAATTACCAACATGGAATTCACCTCTGAGTGCTCTTGACGTCAAGTGTGGTTACTTTTGTACTTGAAGAAGGAGGATGGCCCAAATGGCCTCCCTCTATCCCAAACCACAAAGGTGGGCATGGTAGCAAAGCCATGTGGCAGAGGATGAGGGTCCTGCAGAGTGGGTGGGTGGAGCTGGCATGTAGCAGAGGATGAGGGTCCTGCAGGGTGGGTGGGTGGAGCTGGCATGTGGCAGAAGATGAGGGTCCTGCAGAGTGGGTGGGTGGAGCTGGTTGATGTTCCACCAGGAGCCAGGCATCGTCTAAGTGCCACCATTAAGAGCAGCTGAAGGGACAACATGACATAGTCTCTGCCTGTAGGCCAAAGGGAACTCCAGGGTTGGACTCAAGACTGCACTCAAACCCATCCCTGTTGCCTGCAACCTCTGTAGCCTTGGGCATGTTGCCTAACCCCTCAGACTTGGTTTCCTTCATCAACAAAAGGAGAATACAGGGCTGTTCTGAGGACCAGAAGATATGCTTGTGTGTGAGGCTCACAGGAAAGTTCCGAACAGCCAGGAAATGATGAGTAAGATGGTGGTTACTGTTTTATTATCACTGAACTTATATCTTAGTTTAAGAACAGAAGAAGTAAGGATTAATAGATAAGTAGATATGATATCCTCTCTCTGTCTTTCTGTGTGAATATACATACATACATACATACATACATACACACACAAGTAGTTTATATAGAAAATGCACATGTGATGTATATCTACCTCCATACATATAATAAATGGAAAATACAATAGATGGCATAATCTAGGGGTGCACTGGGTAGAATTTCACAGCTAGATTTAGGAAACTATTTTGTAATTTGTTATTAAGTTGGTTTAAGTTTCAGCAGTTTTTATACTAGAAGCCACATATACTATAAACTCAAAGACAATATAAACAGTTTTGGTTTAAAATTAATTAGATGCATGATACATCAATATTCTATAGTCATTTATTTAGTAAAAACAGAATCACTTTCTTAAAGGATTCCAGGAATGTTGTTGATTATAAGAGATTGGATAACACAGGAAAACATAAATATCATAGTTGAAAATATGCAATAGCTAGTCTAATTAGCCTCTTCCTGTTGAACAGGATTTCTGTGTTTTGCAGACTCTGTGTCTTTAGATTTATTTATTTATTTTACAAATTAAATAACTTGTTATAAATATATAGCAATCACCAGTTTCCTTGTGTTATGCATTCACCATAATCAACACGTGGTACACTGAGCCTCTACTTCTGTATTCTCCCAGATTTTCACTGGTGTGACAGAAAAGACTGAAAAGCACTAGGCTTACAGCACCAAGCATGAAGCCCCTCCAGCTGAGCAGGCCTGAAGTCCAATTAAACAGCTATGGCTAACCCCAAGTTAAAGGTGCCAGAATTGCACCACTGGGGGTATCTTACATTTCTGGACATAACTGTGAATCGTAGGTGTTAAAGCAGGGTAGGACTATGGACTGTTGCTCTCCCCTGGGTGCTTGCATAGCTCCTTCCAGTACTGAGAGCTCCAGTCCTTGGGGAGGTGACTTCCAGGTCAGATGCAGCTCAACCCCTTCAAGTCTCATGCTTGAAATACATGGTTATCTTCAGCAATAGGAACTACCTTCAACTTTTGAGAGACAAATAAGGACAACTGTGATGGCCTATATTGTTTTGGCGTCATCTCTTGGCCTCCCTTGGTCAACAACTCAAAAGGGGGTTTCTCTAGCATGGAGGATTTTGTTACATAGCCTTTGTTCTTGGTGGAGCATTACTACCACTAGCGGAATAACTTCATTTAAATTATGTAAACATCTATATACATTTATACACATATATTATATATATATGTAATATAGAAATATTATATAGATATTATTTATTATAAATAATATATTATATATACTATAAAATATATATACTATATGTTATATATACTTTATAATAGTATTTATATATAATGTGTAATTTTAAGTAAACATAAAATAGTATGATTTCCTGTAGCTTTTCAAACATCCTTAGTATTATTTATCTCTCCTTCATCCCCAGCTCTCTCTGTACTGTTCCCTCCTCCTCTCTAGTTAAGGCCTATTTTTGTCTATTTTCCCCTTTATAATCCTTAAGGCTTGCTGTTCCCCATCTAGAGCCTCCCCCATCTCTTTTTTACCTCCCTGCCTTCTGCAGTTGCTCCAGGTTATGTACTCACATGCAATGCCTCTGAGCTAGGAACCACAAACAGACAGAACATAATGTTTTGTTTGTTTTCTTGGCCTGGATTATCTCACTTAGTACATTTTCTAGTTTTGGCCAAATACCAATGACTAGTAAGACCATGGAGCCTAGAGGAGAACCCACTGCTGCCTCCATAAGCCAGCGTATCTCCTAACTGACTTCTAAATATACGTGCCTTTACACCCAGAGATGAACATAGCTTTTACCCCCTTTCATCAAAGAAGCTTATGTTTGAAGCAGATGAAGAGCATTAGAAAAGTCCAGTTGTTCAAAACACAGAAAGCAACTTCCTCTGGAGTCCTCAGCCCCAACTGACACATCTAAAACACAACCCCTACAACTAAGACTCATTGCAGAGCAGAAGGCAAAATGTTTCTAAGAGCCAGAAGGCCAAGGTGTCTGCTGAGAGGCTCTGCTCTCTATACAGGACAGGAAGATGCACTGATGAGATCACAACAGTATGCCTAAACAAGATCTGAATAACTGCAATACCAGCTGACATGCCAACGTGGGTGGAAAAAGAAATGTTATAAGGCTCAAGCATGAGAAAGGAGGAATCAGTCTTCATTAGGGATGAACCCCTGGTGATTATTCAATACCAAGAGGTATGTTAAAGGATTGTGAGGATCTCAAAGCTCTTTTGATGGTGCTGGCTGTATCTGGCAATATTTACATTATTATAAGTTATGACTAGAGTTAAATATAAATTTATAAAAATAATAGCATGCCTATCATATACTGGTATAGATTTTCATGAAACTTAACTGTATTTTGAAACCCAAAAGTAAGAAAAGTGGCCTTCTTTTGGATATATTTGGCTTCTGTTCTTCGTCACACTCCACTGGAATGACCTGAAGGTCACTGTGTAGGACACACATTTTTCCAGAGTCCTGAGCTGTACTTGGAACAGCAATGGTGGTATTTGTTCTTTTAGAAAAAAAAAAAAATCTCTGCCAAATAGTCCCATCTAAATGACCATTCTTACCTAGCACTCTTTTCTTACCTGAATGGTTGTTCAAGTTCTTACAGGAAATTTCATACTTCCTCAAAGACAAGAATGGAAACCTTAAACATTCAAGCACCAAGATTGAATAACTCTTGAATCATTTGGGACATTGTCATGTACAGCTGGCTTTTGTGTGTGTGTGTGTGTGTGTGTGTGTGTGTTTCTATTAAAAGAGAACCAGGGTATGTTTGATAGTGGGAGGTAGGGTGCCGTGGGAGGAGTGCCTCAGCAGGCTCATGCTGAAGCATCCCTGTCCCTGAGGTATCAGCCATACAACTGGTATAGTATAGAATAGAGTTTATCTGGGACATGGAGAATGGAGTTGAGAGGGAATAGAGACGGAGGACAGAGAGAGAGAGAGAGAGAAAGAGAGAGAGAGAGAGAGAGAGAGGGAGAGAGAGGGAGAGAGAGAGAGAGAGAGACAAACAGAGAGACAGAGACAGAGACAGAGACAGAGAGAAGAGGGAAGGAAGGAAGGAAGGAAGGAAGGAAGGAAGGAAGGAAGGAAGGAAGGAAGGAAGGGAGGGAGGAGGACCAGGAACATATAGAGAAAGAAGGAGAGAGAGGGAGAAAGGGATCAGAGAGAGAAGAGAGTCAGAGAGAGATTCTGGGCAGAGAGAGTAAGCAAGAGGAGGAGCCAAACATCCCCTTTTATAGAAAGCCAGGCCTATCTCACTGTTGCCAGGTAACTGTTGGGCAGAGCCTAGAAAGAATGCTAACATTAACTAATGTGAGGTGCTAGCAACTGTTCCTTGGTTGTTGCAGACACCTACAGCATAAAAAGATTAACTGAAGATTAATATCAAAAGTGTCTGATGCTTGAGAGATGGCACTGTTGGACTTTGGGTGTATGACACATGTATGTGTTCACATGTGTATACATGTATGTGCATGCTTGTGGAAGCTAGGGGTCTATGCCAGGTACCCTTATTCCTCTCCACCTTAGGTTTTGAGACAGGGCCTCTCACTGAACCTGGAGTCACCCATTAGTTAGACTTGATGGTCACTGTAGTCCCTTCTCACTACCATGTCCAGGTTTATATGTGGGCTCTGGGGATCTGAACTCGGGTTCTCATTCTTTTGCAGCAAGCATTTCACCAACTGAATTAGTCTCTTTAATCCCTATGTTTGATTTAGACAAAAGTTAATATATATGTATTATATATATTAAGTCACATATATTTATATTAGTATAAATAATATATAAAATACAATATATGCAATATATTATATAATACACAATGTACATTTGTATATATAAGTTAATATATATGTATACATTATATATGTACACAGAGACACACACACACACGTGGCTTTGCAGAAGACATGCCATAGTGAGTGATGCTTTATACATTTGTATATATAAGTTAATATATATGTACACATACACACACACACACACACACAGCTTTGCAGAAGACATGCCATAGTGAGTGATGCTTTGGGGCTACCTTAAGTGGCTGCTGCATTGTGGCATCTGGCTATTGGCTTCTCTCAGACTCAATTGAGAAGAGATTTCCCCTTGGAGACAGGGATCTCAAAGGTGTTTTGCTAATGCTGGCTGTCTGTCAATATTTATCTTCTTAGATATTATGACTGGAAAATAAACTATAAATTTATAAAATAAAAGAGTATGCTGACTCCAGTTCTGCTTAGGAAATGCTATCAAATGTCCCTTGATATCCTGGTTCTTTGGAATATATTCCCTGCAGAGCAATGATGGGATGGAGTCACATTCTAGCTGTGTTGTAGCTAATACCATCTGGTTTTTAAACTCTTTTTTTTAGGACTATCTACATTGTTTTCCCTAAAGGCTATGTGAAGGTACATTCTCAGCAACAAAATACAAGTGTTTTCCTCACATTTAAACCAACACTTATCTTTTTTTAAATTATTTTTATTTATTTATTTATTTATTTATTTATTTATTTATTTTATGTATTTAACTATGAACATGCATGTGAGTTTGATGCAAGTGCACTCATGTAAATGCAGTTATTATTTGGTATCACAAAACCCTACTTGGAAGACAGTAGGGTCAGATCCCCTGATATGGGTGTTGGGATCTGAACTCTGATCCTCTAAAGATCAGCATGTGCTTTTAACCACTGAGCCATCTCTTCAGCCTTAACACTTTCCCATGTATCTTTGTTATTGATAAAGTACATCATGTGTATGTGTGCGTGCATATGTGTGTTGCTGTGTGCACTACTGAACTACATATAGCTCTTAATATATATTAGATCGCAACTCTCTACCAAAGTATCAGTCAGTTCTCTCTCACTGTGACAAAACATCTGAGATAAGCAACTAGTAAACTGGAAAGGCTTCTTTTAGCTCATGATTCAAAGGACCAGTCCATGGTTATCTGTGTTGCTTTGAGCTATGGTAGCACATTGCATCATGGGGGAAGTGCAGAGTAGAGGAGGATGTTCACGTCACACAGAATAGAAAGCAAGTGTGAGGTTTTTAGTTGTGTCTAAAGTTTCATGTTCACAGATAACCCAGTTGTCACTCTAGTCAGTAAGTAGACGACACACTGTCAGGTGATCTCAAAAATACCTGTGTCTAATGCTGAGTCTGATAACTGAGAAATTACAGCTCAGCTTCTACCAAGGCTGGGCTACTTAAGGAAAGAAGTAAGCCATGGAAGTCTCTCAATCATTCCTGTTTCACCACTGGAATAGTCACAGAAACAGAATTTCTTTTTTATTGTAAAAAAAGCATGTGAGGCCTTGTGATACTGAATAATAACTGGTCCTCATCTTTAGATTTGACAGCTCACAGCCACTGGCAGCAACCATGGCAACCACACAAACCCATCATTCCCTTGGGCAGCCTGCCAGCCTCGGCTTGTACCCATGCTGGAATGGGGGCACATGCTCACGTCCTCCATTTCTCCCACTTGTTTTTATCATGATGTGAGTCGCACGGCATCCATGGTAGTATACTAATGATATAGCTCACAGTTTTAGGCAGTAAATGATTTCCAAATCACCTGCCACTTGAACTTAAAAATCCTGGAAATATCCTAGAGTACCCACAAATTCAGTGTGCAAAAGTTCGTCTCCCAGATGGTCCTCAAAACGGTACACTGCACACACTCCAGCATCCAGCCATGCGTTCACATCTTCAGTTCAGAACTCAAGTCCCCTATTGTTTAGTTCAGAAGCACAAGAACATGAAGTCGCCTGGCCCCACTGTTTCAGGCAGTGTGGCTTGGACTGAGGCAAGCTCACCTGTCCTGTAGACATGAGTCCCCAGTCCTTTTTCTAAAGGACTGGGTTGTTTGTTATGCTGGGAGATGTTACTCTGGGGCTAGTTCAAACAACATTCTGCCATATTTTAGCAAGGTTAGACTAGCCGCCTGTTGCTGTAGATCTTGTTTATAAAAATCACTAAAACAAGACGCAAAGAAGCTTGAATAAGCTGTTCCAGTGACGAACAGACTAATTGTGGTTGGAGAAACTGCTTCGGCAAAGCACTTGGGAATGGTGAGGAGGTAGTGAGGAGATTCTTAACTGGCAGGACAAAGCTGCAGGACTCTGTGTGACTGTCAGACAACTCTTGGTCAGAGCAAGGCTGTTCTAAGCAATGGCAGAGAGGCTGGCCCTGCCATAGGTGGGTTAACAAGTGTGTCAGGGTGACTGGCAGTCTCTCTGATTTGCACCGATGCATCTTGGACCCATTCCTGGTCAGCAAAGCTAAGAAATTCAAGGAGCTTACATTTCAGGGCTCACATAGTGGGGCATTGCTAAATATTTAGCCATTGGATCTATGGTGGTAGGTGGAGGGGTGGGCTCTAATTTGCATATTTTAGATGTTCCTCCATTTGCATAATTTAAATATTACTAGTATGTCTGATTTCAAGCCACCAACATGACGTCAGTGAACATGGACACAAAGAGTTGTACACACATGACTCTCACAACATGAATGGTGAGGGAGGACACTAAAAAGTTCAAAAAACCAAGCTGTTTTCTGTTTTAAAATGTAGGCTTCCTGGTAGGACACAGAGGTGTCCAACCAGGTTGGACCTGCCCAAGGTTAACAGAGGAGGAGCTGAGCAGGCACAGGTCTGACTTTCAGATGAAATCTCATTAACTCCTATATGCTCTAGATTGATTTACTTATTCTTTCCTGTTTTCAAATTTATTAAACAATGTATATACCTGAGTATCTTCAAAATATATAAAGGAATACTATCATCAAAATAGGTCAGATAAAGGGGTACTATCATAGTCATAACATTTTAAATAGGTCAGATAAAGGGGTGCTATTGCAGTCTAACATTTTCTTTCTGATTGACTAACCTTGGGCAATAGCAGCCTTCCACAGGTCCTGTCTCTGACCCTCTTGGCCTTCTGTCATCCTCTAGCAGGTCTTTAATTTTGTTAACTCCTGTCCCTCTCACCCGATCATTTATCCAGCTCTGACAAAGCTGAGACGGACCCTGTTTCTTGAATCCTTTGGCATCTCTAATCCCAGTCCAGCATGACATAGGAAATTTGACATATATATTTGGAATATATATGCTTTATTTTTATACTGAATTCAGGGAATTATACCCATCAAAATGGAAACATGATTTATGTAAGTTCTCTAGCAGGGTTGTTTGATTGACTGATTTGGTCTGTTTGACCAGGAATGAGAAAAAAGTTACAACACAAAAATCAAGAGTTTTAAAATCACATGCAAATGAAAACTCAGACAAACATGGGAATTTTATTTCCAACCCAGGGATATTAATTAATAAATATATGATACTAATAATGTCATTGTTAACAACAGCTCTAGGGCCCCACGGCTTCTCTCCTTTGCCAAACCTGTGTTAAGTGGGTTTATAGCAAGCACACACTCCACAACCCTAGTAGTAACAAAATTGCCCCTCTGGCCACTGTCATGACAGAACTTGGAAAAGGCTGAGATCTTCACTGGTAGAGCCTGGGTCGGTTTATCTGGGGATGTCTTAAGTCTTTATGCAAAGCTAAGATTAAATGCTGGTTTTCCTATACCTTAAATGTATTAGTCAAAACAACTTGCCAAATTGTACTCTAAATATTAGGCTCAGTACTACTCTATTTTAATAAAGGAAATGTAGCGTAATGTCAAAGAGACATTGCTTTAAGGGGATTGTTAATTATAAAAGGGTCCCAAACCCTGGACCCTGCTAATAGGACCATCAGTGTTACTCTTCAACTGGAGCCATTAGGGAGCTCAGTGAGCTGTCTTTCTATGACCAGACACTAGAGGAAACATGAGTCAGATTTCTAGAAAAGGTTTATTTATACCACGTGGGTGAGGTTGTGACGCTCTGTGGATAGATGGACAGCTTCATCCAAGCACTTTACCCGAAGGCAGAACTACTCAACAGAGAAGACCTCGGGCACCCACAGGAGAGCTCAGCAGAAAAGCGATCTCCTTATGTGATCTGTCACTACTATCCCTTAGATCTATGCCATCACACGTGCGTGCGCGCACACACACACACACACACACACACACACACACACACCTGGACCTCTCAGCTAGAGACATTGAGCAACTTCATAAAAAGGCTGCAGACCTCTCATTTTCTTTACATGGAAACACCAGGCATGAGCCCTGCACCTCTGACTACCATCAACAGTTATAAGCAGACACAATATTTATTTAGTAAATTACTCTCAACATTTTCAAATCATATTTTTAAGCCTGAACTCTATATTGCTGAGCTTCTACATCAGGTAAACATAAAATTTTAAAGCTTTGTACTTCTAAGCATCCTGGATGGAGTAACTGTTTACTAGGAAATAAACAATTTAGAAGAAATATTCTTAAATGTGCAGTTACTAAAGCTCTATGTAATGCCAACTCCTCCAAATGGTTTTTATTTTTGTTTTAACTTCAGTACATTTCTTCATGTGTAGCTATTATCTTCTGGGTAAATCTTATAATAAATATGATAATACTATTTCTCTTAGGGCATCATAGAAGACCATACAATTCATTATCAAATGGTTAAAATTCATTAGAAATCAGCATTTTAAGGCTTAAAAATCTTTTCTAAAAAATAATGTTTGTAAAATCCCAAACATGTTCCCTCTCCCTTTAGCAAACATTGGCTTTTGTTATTTTTTTATAGGCTGTATATTGAATTTCCCAGGCTGTGTTTCTGAGCAGCAATCTACCGAAAAGAGTGCAATTATTTTTTTTCACTCAAACATGCATTTGAGAGAATGAGTAGATCAGATAAAGAGAGACGAGATGCTATTCAACGCAACCTTGAGTCACTCTCTGTCTCTTTAAAAAAAAAAAGGTGGTGAAATCAATACAAACCAATAATAACTTCACATTTGTGGAAGCAACATGAATGGCTCTCCAAAATATTGAGACACATCCAAGTACATTTTCGTGGAGCTGATATTTATCAGAAGTCATTTGCCCTAGAGCAGATGCTCCGGCTCATTGTGTTCCTGTCACAAGTGACTAAGATTTATGACAGACAATTACTGCATCTGCAGTTAGCTGCCTTATAATCAACGCCATTATTTAACGATTGGTGCAATAAACGGACTCCTGTTACTGTTTATCAGATATCAGTCAGTCCTGGCCATTTTCTTCAGCTTCCAAATCACAGTATGGTGCAAGCGCAGCCTTTTAATGGCTCGGCAGAAGCAGGGGCATTTTCACAGACTGCTGGGGGAGAGGAGAGAGCGGCCAATTACAAGTATGTATACTGCCCTCGAGTTTGAGAAGCATGCATGTGATGGCTCCAGACGGTTGCAAACTGGGGGAGGTGTTTACTTAGGTAAGTGCTTTTTTATATTTAGTAGAACAACAAACAAACAAAACCCCCAAACCTTTCTGTCTTAATCAGGTGTCTTCTCTGAATATAAATGCTACCCTACTGCCCCAGTATTTTCCCTTCTCGGTGGGTCTCCTGCTAGTCTTGTGCACTCAGGGAGGCAGCCATTGTCTCTGGGAAGTAGTTATTACAGAACAGAATGTTCTCCCCAACCCTGTAGGCCTTCCTCAAAAGGAATTGCTTACCACACGAGAGAATCAGGCTCTTTAGCAGACAAACAGCCTGTGCACAGAGGTCCTGCGTATGTACTTACTATTCTTCAATGCTACATTGCCAGTGGACAAACAGGCACTATTTAAAGTCCTTCCACGTGGGCTGGTGAGATGGCTCAGTGAATAAAAACCTGAGCTCAATCCCTGGGCTCCATGTGGTGGAAGGGGAGAACTGATTCCAACAAGTTATCCTCTGATCACCACATGTGAGCTGTGGCATAGCAAGAGCAGGACACACACACACACACACACACATCACACACATCATATACATGGACACACACACATAATCACACACAGACACATACATATAATCCTACAAATAGACACACAATCTTACAATGTCACACATATGGACACACATATGCATATACATGAAGTAAAAACATGGAAGTAAAAACATATACATGCAAGTATTTAAATCTTTCCATGAGAAATACTGATTTATGTCACACAAAGACAGCAAGTCCCAGCACAAAAGCTATCTGGGAGACAGACAGCAGTGCATCCTGGGAGACACCATGAAGATTCAAATCAGCAGTCAACAGGAGCTTTGTGTGAGTTTTTTAATTGTCAAATGCTGGCCTAATGGTTTAAAGAAAAAAAAAATTCCATTTGCCAGAGCTTTCCGTCTTCTGTCTTTGTTACCATTTTCTATAACCAAGCAAACTAATTTTCTCATCCATATCAATGCATCTCACTACATATCATTCGTCATATATACTTGGTAATCATATGCCCACATGGAGGTATTGGCGAGGATGCCTCTGCTATGAAAGAATGGTCTCATTCTCAGAGTTCTATGTTGTTTTCTAGGGAGATGAGATACTCACAAGCTGGCTGATGTGTCCTTTTAATTAAAATAAACTGAGACACTCTGTAGGGATCATGTTCCCCTTCCTGGTAACGGTGCACAGGGCTTCATCTGGTTAGCTTAGAATTTGTTCCTTTTCTGTTGAAAGTTTTTTTAAAAAAATATATGCTCCCCCCGTCAAACTCCTCCCATGACCCTCACTTTCAAGTTGATAGCCCCTTTTCCTTTGATTGTTATTGTTTTGTAAGCTGAAGTATTTACAAAGCCCTGGCATGCCTTCGTAGAGTAGGCCTCTGATGCTGGTCTGAACATTTGACAGAATGGCCAGGACAAGGCTGGCTAATTTCCAGCCAAGGAAGCTGCTGTGTGTCACCCAAGGAAGCTGTTGTCTATCATTCAGTGTCACCTTCTCATTTGAGAGCAGATAAGGGGGAGTCAGGGAAATAAGTGGCTTTCACCAGGGCATGATGCTGGCAGAAGTCAGCTTATCAGTCTCTGTACCAGGGACCTTTGCTGATTTCTTTAGGCCTGATGGGGCCTGCTTTGGGTGAGCTGACTTCCTTCCATGCTCTGTAGCTCTAGGAAGCCAAAGTTGCTCTTAGTCCACAAAGCACATATTGGTGTATCCTTCACCAGCAGAAGCTGGAGCCAGTGAAGAACAACCACTTCCTAACCCAATAAAGAAAACTCCTACTATATGGATCATGCCAGTCTCAAACTTGTGGCAATTCATCTCCCTTTGCCTCTCAAGAGAAGTAGTTATGAACACGTGCCACCATGCCTAGCTTATATCTCTGATATGGTAACACATTCGCAAACTTACGATTGTTTTTTGTTAGCTTGCATAGGTGATTCAAAAATTGTACAAGAATAGATTTATTACTCCAATTTGGTAGCACCAAGCAATCTGCAACTGTGAAGGATACAGAAAGAAATGAGCTGCAGCCTTTCTTTGCAGATGATACATGAAAACACGCGACAGCATACATAGCCCTCTGGCTCCATTTTAGTAAGACTGGGCAAGCACTTTGGACGCATCAAAGAAATTGTTACATTTTCTTCCTATGGTCTGCCCTTTTCTGTTGGGTTAGAAGGAAAAATTACACAACTCACAGCAAGGTACTGCCTTTGGGGGTGAGTGATAAAGACACCACTCTGCAAGCTGTTAGTAGGTGTTCCCAAGAAGGCTGATCTGTTTGTCACTCTGTGAAAACACATGCAGGTGGCCCATCAGAAATGTACCTTGACACCAAGCCCCAGAACCTATCCAGTGGTCATGATGAACCCCAGCAGATCTGGCTACTTCCTAGCAAAAATAAAACAGTGACAGGAGGAAGCTGTCCTTCAGAAAACATCTGTGAGGCTCTTAGGGACAGAAAATGGGGAGATTACCAACCAAGAAAAGCAACAAATTGATATTGTACCAATACTTCCTGGTTGGTGGCCAAGAGAAGCACAGAAGTATCCAGGCTCTAGTGCCCTCCTGAACTGATAGTGAACGTGGCTTGGACTAGGTGAGGCTCTGCTGGGTTGGCTCATCTTCTAGGTAGGGATGAGAGCAAGGTGATGCCTATGGAGATGGGCACCATGCCAACACAGGGCCAGCTGTGTAGTAATAACACTGTTTATAGCAATTACAAATTGAATTCTTGGTACTGTGTGCCTATACATATATTGTGTGTGTGTGTATGTGTGCATGCATGCAGGAGCCACAGGTTAACCTTGGCTCTCACTCCTTACATGGTGCCAACCTTTTTCTTTGAGACAAGTTCTCTCACTGGCCTGGAGTTAGTCAAGTAGATTAGAAAAGCTAACCAGTGAGAGTCCCAGGAACCTTCCTATCTCTGACTCCTCAGAGCTAGGATTAAAAGTTCATGCTGCCATGCTCAGCTTTTTATGAAAAAAACAAAACCCTATCTATCTATCTATCTGTCTGTCTGTCTGTCTGTCTGTCTGTCTGTCTGTCTACCTACCTATCTATTGTGCATTTGCAGGTATCTACAAATATGTCTATGTACCACATGCATACCTGCTGTCCATAAAGGTTAGAAATGGGCCTCAAACCCCCCGAAGTTACAAGTGGTTCTAAGCTGCCTGACATGGATGCTACCTGAATGCAGATCTTCTGCAAGAGCAGCAAATGCTCTTAATCACTGAGCCATCTCTCTAGGCCAATGCTTAGGAAAAAAAAAAAGTTCTGTAGCTAAAACTAAATTATTTTATAAGTAGAAATTTGAACATTCCAGTCAAGTTCAGCAAGTAATTTAAGCTTAGTTTGGATAACATTTTCTCATGAGTCCTAGCAAAAGCCTTGGTAGCTCATCAATCGATTTCTACCTAAAGCTCTGACGTGGGTCTAGTTACAAGCTGATTCAGGATGACAAATTACAGTGGCACTGAAGAATTCCTATTGTGGTGCCTCAGTCATATGCCCTTCCTGATATGGGCTACACAAGCCTACATGCTGGACAGACATAGAGAGCTTCACACGTGGTTCTGCATGGTAACCAGTGCTTGTTAACAATATTAAACATCTGTACTATTGGTTGGTTATTTTTCATACATTTTATTATTATTTTATAGTCTATATACATACAAAATGTGACCTGGAAACCAGCAACACCTCACACATCTCTAACTTACTGCATCTCTAGAGAGGCTGTTTAGAGTGAATGGCCTATGGTACCATGATTTGTTTGAGCATGTTCCACAATGTCCGCTAGATGACTACATTACCTAACAGTGCATTTCTTAGAACTTCTCTGAGTTGTTACACTACCTAGGCTTGCCTCTGTACACACATGACTGCAATTATTATTGTGTCTTGCTAAATTTGGTTTGGGTCCAGTATATACAAACTCATTGACAGAATGTAAAGAAAACACAAAATATACAGTAACAATAGGCTGGCTTTCTGGCAAATCCCCCTCTCCTGAAAATGGTAGCATAAATCTCTTCTCTTTCCTCCCAAGTTTTCACAGTCATCTCTCCATTAAAAATAGAGTTGATGTGCTGCCTACAGAGTCACTGTGTCCCAGGAAATTGAAAGTGCATCTCATGGCTTTGGAGGCAAGTACAGAAAAGCTAGCAGGAAATAGATGGGTTGGTTGAGAAATTAGTTTGGTCCTAGTGAAACTGAAAACCTCCTTAAGCTCTCTGTGAAGAGACTGTAATGTGTTTCTATGTACAGTCTTGCTCCAGTACTGCCTTTCCATGGACCTATTTCTCCCTCAGGGAGTAAGTCACTTACCACTCTGAGCCTTGGTTTACCACTAGACTCTGTGCTCCTTGGGAGACCTTCTCATACTTGTGCTTTATCAGCACTTGCATCATGTCTAGCCTATACTGAGTGCCCAAAAAATGTCTAACACCTGGTCCCCAAAAACAATGGAAGTAAAAAAAAGATTATTGCTTCTCAATAATCAGATAACTTTCTTTAAAAGATTTTGTTTTTATTCTAGTGTGTGTGTGTGTGTGTGTGTGTGTGTGTGTGTGTGTGTGTGTGTGTGTGTGTTTCTGAGTGCATGTGCACATAAGTACAGGTGCCAGAGGAGGGCAGAAGGGAGCATCAGATCTCCTGGATCTGAACAGACAGGAGGTTGTGACCAGTTCAGCATGGGTGCTGGAGACACCAAACTGGAGTCCAGTGTTCGTAACCTGTATACCATCCCTCTAGCCTCAGCATCTTGACTTATGAGTTCTGAGTAGCTGTAAGATCTGAGTAATCAAGGACATTTAGAAAAACACCGGGAGGCTAGGAATTTCCTTAATAAGATAAGCTCAGGAACTTTGGGAAGGTAGTGGAATACTCCAGAAGGGAAAGACTAATTAACATTCCTCAGATCACAGGGTGAGAAACAACCTTGTGGGTGGGGACACATTCCACAGGGTGGACCTTTGCCCATCTTCAGACAAGGGAAGTCCTTGCCACCTTATTCCCTGAAGATCAATCAGTTTAAAAAGTCACACTGTTTTACCAATCACATCATGTCTAATGGCTGCTGCCCTGAAAATTGTATAAAAGCTCACTGAACAAACTGTGCAGGGGAGGAGGGGGGAGGGGTCCGCCTCCTTTCCTTAGGGTCTGGGATGGCCTCAGTGCACTGGAATAAAAATCCTCATGCTCTTTGCATCAATCAGGCTCCATGTGATTCACTCAGGGGGTCTCTGGTTAGCTAAGGCTCTATAGGGTCTTAAATAGCAAACTGAGGCAAATGACAGAGACAAGGCAGCCAGGGGTACCCTCTCAGCCCCATTTGTGAGGAAGGTCCTTATCATTCAAAATAAAATAGAATCTAGAGAGATATGTTTTGAACAAGCCTGGGCTAGACCTACTCTTACTAGCTGTGTGAATTTGTACACATTGTTCACCCCTTCTGAGCCCCAGCCTTCCTGTACACAGTAATCAGACAATAGTGACGCCTAATTGCTGTTCTAAAGAAGCAAATGCCCCAGCACAGGTAAATGACTAGCATAGCACTGTCATATTACACATACTCATTCAGTGTTCCCTTTCATCTATACCATACGACCAGTTTTGCTGTTGCCAAAGTTGTGAGCCAGGGTCAAGGGTCTGATCATTCTATATTGTCACAGTGTTGAAAAGTATCTTTAATAGCACAAAATTAGTCATGGGGAACTTTCAGAAATTATGCTCAAATTTTTCTTTCACTATAAAAGGTGGTGTCATTTTTTTGAAGGAAAAAAAAATGACCAAGCAAATCAGCCCCACCCATTCTGCTCTGTTGCAGCTGTTTGCCAAGTTTCTGCCTTCAAAGTCCCTGGGATTCAAAGGTGCCAAATTTCCTATGCATTACTCAGCTAACTATGCAGTGGGACCTTCATGGAAAGCCTGTGGATCTCCTCTCTGCTCTTTCATCTCCATTGCTGCATCATCTTGGGAGTCCTCCCAGGGGCTAACTCCCTATGTATAACTCTGGCTTTAAAAAAGTATAAGTGGAACTCTTGTAAAATGAAGGCCACAAATAGAATGGGTGATCTTCATTCGTTGTATAGTTCAGTATCTTTGGGGCCAGTTGGGAAGATAGCACGTGGTATGTTCAATAGGCTTGGTAAGAATTTAAACCATCTCCATGCCTTGAAGCACACATAGAAACTCTGAAGAGCAAACACCATGACACTTACACACCACTTGTGCTGCAATTGAGTCTTCTAGTAGCCCAGTGTGGTGGACAGAGGAAGGGCTCTTCCAGCCATACCTAAGAGGAGCAATTTGGAAATCCCTTTAGTCCCATAGTTGCAGTGAGCCAGGACTCCAGAGCCTTCCACTATATGCACACTGCATAAGGCTTTTTGGCTTGGCCATGCTAAGGAGACTTTGGGAAAAAGAACCTGAGTTTTGAGTATAGCTATGTCCTTTGCCACTAGTACCATGACCTAGAGCAAGGTACTAAAGACAGACTGGTTAGGGCATCAGACCTGGAAGAAATTTCCATCCTCTCCTTCCAGCTGCCTGACTGGAAAGGGCTGCTCTGCTTTGAATGCCATTACTCCTGGGTTCAAACAAATGGAAAGCTTCAACTTCATTAGATCAAGGGTTCAGTACAGAGCTAAGTACCAGAATATTCCTGCCAAGGGCCTAGTACAATGTTTAGTACAAAGGTGCTCCTGGAAAGAGCTAAGTACACTGCTTAGGGTACTCCTGTAAAGAGCTAAGTGCATCACTTAGAGTGCCCGGGTAAAGGTCTGAGTATGCAATGAATTCTTCTCCAGGGCTTAGGAAATATTATCCTGACTCTGTTTCCTGCCTATGGATCATATTCCTCTAACTGTCCTGCCATATCGGGTCTCAGTGGGAGAGGATGTGCCTAGTCCCGCGGTGACCTGAGGTTCCAGGGTGGGTTGGTACACAGGGGGAGGGCCTCCCCCTTCTCAGAGGTGAAGAGGAGAGGGGCAGGAGCCATGTATGTGGGGGACTGGGAGGAGAGGGGGAAGCTGCAATCAGGATATGAATGAATAGATAAACAAATTTATGGGAAAAGAAAATACATAAGGAAATATTTATTATTGTTGTCAATAAAATTGGAGTGAGCTAGCTCTTTTGATTATCTGTGTCTGCTGCTGAAATATGAACTGCTTTCCCTTCTTGCCTCCCTGACCTGAGGATGGCAGTCTCTGGAAGCATGCGGGCCAGGCACAGATCCAAAGAAGGCAAGTCAGTAAGAATAAAGATAGCATAGAAACCTGAAGATGCCACCCATCTAATGACCTTAGGCCGGTGTGGTCCCTGGGGCATCTCAACCCCTGCAGGAAGACCCTCTACTGTGATGCACACTATTAGAAAGAAGCCAGAAACACTAGCTCTGCCACCTGGCACTACCCCCACTTTCTTCCTTATCTAATCTTAAGCCCATCTCTTCAAGTTTTTCTGTGACTTGTTTTGTCTTCTAATATTAATTTTCAGACTTTATACATAGGAGCAAATTATTCCTAGGACATTCTTTTTTGAAACTAGAGGAGTGATGGGCTGTGTTGTGAATACCCAGCAGGTTTCAAAATGGAGCTGAGCATGGGGCCATGATTAGAGCTAGAGATTCTTCACAAGGGTCACTTCCTAGGGAAGGGCCTAAGAGAATTTTAGTAATGCATAGTGGTGTGGTTTGAATGAGAAGTGTCCACCATGGGCTCATGTGTTTAGACACTTGGTTCTCAGTAGGGGATCTGCTTTGGAAGGTTGTAGAACCTTCATGAGCTGGTGCCTACCTGGAGTGAATGGGTCACTGGGGTCCAGGCTTGAGGTTTCACAGCCTGGACCTATTTCCTATTTGCTCTCTGTAAACATGATGATGAGTTTGGCCTCCTGTGCTGCCATGTCTTCCCTTCACTAGGTATAAAGACATTTCTCAGCTTTAATAAAAAAAAAAAAATTGAAAACTGTTATTTACTATTTATTTTAAATATTAATATTCATTCCATCTTAAATTTGCACATGCTTTTAAGGAAGGATGGAGGAAAGGTGAGGTATAGTGGTTAGTCAGCTCTGACTCTTTCAGGATTCCCTGGGGAACTCAAGTGTGCATGGGAAGACAAGCACATCTAACTGCCATGCAGACTTTGCATGACAGCAGTATTTGAGGCGAAAGCTTCAAGGAAGCCAGTCTCCTGCCCCCGCATTGTCTCCTGGCACCCTTAACTCAGAAGTAGCCCAAATATGTCCTTGCGAACTCGTGTGCTAGGTGCCCACCAAGATATGATTTATTAACAGCTAGACAAAATTGGACATTGCTCTCTGACCTTTAACAATGTTCCAAAATCTTAGCCAAACCCTGGCTTGGAATTTACCCACCCAGACTAATTGCCTCTGGCATTGTTAGGGAAATAATGAAGGGAATAGGGCATTGAAGCTTACAGAATGGGAGACTTATCCCAGTGCAAGGTCAAGTCTCAGTCAAGTACTGCAGCTGAACCATTCCTAGGAATTAGCAAGAGACTCTTCTCTACTTGCCCAGAAGATTAGCATAGTGGGTGTTTTACCTAGGATGGGCGGGAGCAGAGTGTGTGTGAGAGAGACCGTGTGCAGCAGTCTGCATTCAGCATTCGAGATTCGAGCCTCTACCCTCCTGGCTGGTGCACCTGCTCCCCCCGGAACTCTGGCCGGGCCCATGAGGCCCCAGCGTGCTTAGAGCACAGGGGTACTGCACCAGTCCAGAGGAGATGGCTGCTGTTTTAGACCCAGTGTGTTTTAGATGGCCTCAGAGGTACCTCGACTACTGAGCTGCCAGATTTTTCATTTCTCTTTTGGAATGATTGTGAAAGCCTCATGCCATTTTTAAGAAATACATTCAGATCCTACACTTCTCGTGTCGTGTCTATCTGTCATCGCCGAATCCTGTGCACACCTGGCCAGAACTCATCGTCCTGTGGTACAAGGGATCCCCGTAAGAAACCCCAGTTCATGGCACCTAACAAGAGTAACCAAGCATGCAAGATGGCGTTTGAAGGTGATGAGGTGATGGCAGGGCCAGGGCACAGTTAGCTTGGCTAGTGAGTAGTGTGGTGGGCTGTTTTGAACTCTTTTTGTTTGCTTTAATTAACTCAGGTCAATAATTCCTGACAGACTCTTCCAAGGCAGGAAGCTGTTTATTTAGTCTCAGACGTTAACATAGCTGTGAAAGATCCCCAGAACAGGAGAGACCCTCACTCAAGTCTCGGGATAACACAACCACCCAATAACTCATGAGAGACCGATCTTGCTGCAAGCACACAAAGTTTATTGGGGATAGGCTAGATCTGGGGTCGAACACATAGCCTGGCAGGCCAGAGGAGTTCAACCCCGAACACAAGAAGTGAGGGGTATTTAAAGGGAAAAAACACAAACTAAGGGGGGTGAGGGGGTTACCAAGGAAACATAGCATGAAAACAATAGAAAATTCTAAAGGAACCCACTCCCTGGTTGAGTCAGGTCACAAGGAAGTGGTTGGTCCTGCACACTCATTGTCTATAGGAATGTGGTTTAGTCAATGCTATCTTCTTAATGGCTGACCAACCGCTATCCTGTTCCTTATTCTGGACCCTAGCTGGAGGGGGTCTCTGTGACCAACAAGTTCCTGGAACTGACCAGTCCACATTCCTGGCTCGTTACAGAGGTTTTCCATGTCCTTTTATGTAAAGGTTATACATTATACTTTCTCACCAATACATTTCTATTAAATACTCTCATTTTAAAATTCGAGAATTCTCCAGCCTTTCAGCTGAGGGGTAGGAATCTTTGAAACACCTGGAGATGGTCTACAACCAGTTCTAAGAGTTGGGGACAATTTCAGCCTTGCTCATGTCCCAGGTTCCTAGTCTATAAACATGATAATGCTGACACCTCGGGATTGTCAAGTGAACTAGATGAAATGAAGCATACAGAGTTCTGTTCACAGAGCCAGATCTTGAGAGTCTGTCGGCCGCCTTACCCGTCCAGCGGAAATAAGGAGGCAAACACCAAGCCCTTCTCCATGCAGTTTAATCAGGAACCTTCATTTTTACTTCTTCTCTAGCTAGCTAGCTTCTTTTATATTCTTCTATATCTTCTTCTTACATCTTACTTATTACTACTTACATCTTATTAGTTACGTCTTATTAGTTACATACTTATTCCTAATTCTACATCTTACATCTGTCCTTACATCTTACTTCTATATCTACATCTTCTCTCCTATCCCATTACCAGCCCCAATTCTACATACTTACTCCTAAATCTTATATAACCCATCACCAGCCCTAATTCTACATACTTACTCACTACTTCTTATTCTCTACATACTATCTATCTCCAGCCCCCAGCCCTTGTGGGTTAAATACTTTCCCTGGTCCCAATCAGCATCAGCTACGTGGCAAAGCATAATAGGCTGCGGGAAATCATGCCAGCTTGCATCATAAACTAGAGGCACACAGCTTTTCCAACTAAGGCTTGTTTATCTCAATGCTCTCTGCTCTGGCCAGAGACCAGGTGTTCAATATATATGTATAGGGTGGCAGCTGCGGCTCCCCACAAGAGTCCAATAAATAGAAGGTGGTTTTAGCCCTCTGCTGAGCAATCTGTCTTCTCTCTTGGCTACTCTGGATTCCTGAAATCTGTTTCTAGCATGCTTTCTTTTAAATAACTGTTACAAGTCCTTCTCTACCAAACTTTGAAAATAATTCACAATGAAATGTTTTAAAAGGTGACTAAAATACTGCAGATACCTCTGAGGCTCCTTCCTTGGAGCAGCTCTGAGACTGCCCAGACTGTCCCCACCTCCAGTGCCATAAAGTCCCTTCTCCTGTTCCTCTCTCAGTCCTGCTCCACTGATTAGGAGGAAGAGACATTAGCAAGCTTTGGACTTTGTTTAGTTAAGTGGTTAAGGCCCATTCTGCTCTCAGGTTTTTAACTAGCTTTCTTATTATTCTACTTTATTAATAATAATACTGAGAGTCACATTGATCATCAGGCTAACAGCTTTAAGTTAATAAGAGCATGAAGTTCTTATTAGATTAACCCTGTAGCTTTGTTAAGTGGCATGAAACCCTGCTGTCTACTATCTACAGATGAGACTATTGAGACCAAAGAAGCTGCTAAGTTGAGTAATTTGGAACGATTAGGGATGAGTCATATTGCCTTGTAGATACTGGTATTTAAAATAAGACACAACATAAATATATTACTGTGCATGGTGGCACATGCCTGTAATCTTACCACTTGAGCTGCTAAGGCAAAAGGCTACAGAGTCCAAGGCTAGCCTAGTCTACACTTCCAAATCCTAGGAAAATAGAAAGAAAACAGTAGCGACACATACAAACCAGAGGCATTTGGGAACAGTAGCTGGAAGTCTCAAAGGATCAGACTTGGGAAATGATGAAAAGAAAACTAGAATTTGAAAGAGGACATCTTTAGCTGCTATAAAGAGTAGACCTGAGATTCTTATGCAGAAATATTGCCCCTTGTTTAGGACCATATGGCTATCAGGCACATCATGTCCAAGTTCCTATTATCAATCAAAAGAGTAGACAGGAATTCCCCCCAAGTTCTCTGCTGAGCCATCCAAGTGAACTCTGGGAGGGTCTACTAGGCACCCTTGTCACAAACATGATAAGGACATTTGTTTGCTAATGGTCACCCTCACAGGCAAGCATCAGGGTTCCTTACCAAAATGCAGTTTAAAGTTAAGTAATACATATTAACACCCTCCTTCCTCACACAAGAGAAAAAAAAGTAAAGCAAGATTGGTGACTTGGGATTCTGAGAAAAGTATCTGTGTGTGTGGGGGGGTGTGTGAAAAGCTATTTTTAAAATAATTTAATATATATATATTAAATACAATTCTACAATCCTCCAAATTGAAAGATAATAAGCAATGACATCTCAACTATACCGGAGAAAGCCTTCCGAAGCATCACTTTATTCATCCTTCACCTTAGGTTGACAGAGAAGCAGAGTAAGAAGAATGTAGACAGATACTACAGATTACCTTCCTAAGCACCCAGAGGAGGGGAGGGATAGAAAGGCAGGTTAGACTCAGGGAAAGGTGAGCCTAGGCCGGCTCCAAGTATTCTGGGGTGAGCTTGGGGTAAGATCTGCTGCACTCCACAAAGACTTAGCAGAAATAAGTTCGCCATTTGGTCAGTAAATCCCTTTAAGTTCTTCCCAGAGTCCTGTCATTTACCTTGCTGTACCAGGAATAGGACTGTCAGAACATTTTGTGCTAGAGTATATGGCAATTTTATTCACTGCAGGTGCTAAGTAATTTGGACCTTAAATGCACCTCACAAGAAGTTCAAAAAATACAGAGGAAGTTTCAGCATAGTCTTTGAATATCTCTTGTCTAGAATAACTGCCCCTGTCATTTATGGAGTACACGGAAGTGTTGGTCTCTCTCGGGTATAGCTATGGATGCCCTATTACAACTGCCCCTTGGGGCAGGTACAGCAAGGCTCATTTACTCACAGGGATGGCAGTAAATCTACCCTCTTGTTGTTCCTACATCAAGATTCTCTCTTCCCAGAGACAATTCTTCCACTCTACACTCAACACTTGCCTCTCTGCCAAGGATTCACTCATCCCAAAACCTCAGGCAATGCAGCTCCTGGACCCTTCTCCCATCCCTCCTGATCCAATGGTCTGTTTCCCAGGGACAATCCATCTCTTAGTTCTTGATGATTAAATGGACATACTCCTCCTATAATTTTAGTTTCCTGGTTTCTCATGGCCCTCTTGTATTTATATTTGTTTCTTATTCTAGACCATCCCTCAGTCACTTTTCCTCCCTCCCCTCTCTTCCCACTTTCATTTCTCATTTTCCGTGCCCCTCCCCCTGCTCTTCTTTCTCATATTTATTCTAGTTTCTGGAATCTAGTTGACCCTAGAGGGTCAACCTGTGGGTCACAATCACTTTGGGGGGTCAAGCGGTCTTTTCACAGGGTTACCTAAGACCATAAGAAAACACAGATATTTCCATTATAATTCATAATAATTCAGTAGCAAAATTACAGTTATGAAGTAGCAATGAAAATAATTTTCCTCACCACAACATGAGGAACTATGTTAAAAGGTTGCAGCATTAAGAAGGTTGAAAAGCACTGCCCTATAGCCTAGCTTATCCATACCCAGAGAGAAGAACCCTATCTTTTGGGGGACTAAAATCCCAGTAGCCAATTGCATGAGACTGATTCGAGGGTTACAGAGCATTTATAACAAAATGCCAGCCAACAGAAGATCAGTGTTCACAGCACTCCACAGTGAGCTAAATTGACATCAGGGTGTTCCTCTAGATCAAGAATAAATAAAAGAATGGGCAAAAAATTCTCTGAGAAGTGTACCTCCCCCCATTGACACTCTGTGTAGCAGGCTATATGCAGAGTCATAAAATAAGCGGAGGAAGAGAAGGCACTCAAGAAGACGCCCCTGCAGCCACAGTCGGAGAGCACATGTGTTCCTAGCCCTATAACAGGGCAGCACCGCTGGGTGGAGAGTGAGGTGTGGGGCAGTGGGCAGTCTCTGAGTCAGGCACTATCTTCCCAAATAAATAAATGAATGAATGAGAACAAATGTCTTTTGAGTGCTCATGGTTTCCCATCCTATTTTGGTGGTCTGTGGAAAGGTTGATCCTTTCGCTTAATGCTTTGGGTTGCAAGAAAACATGTGTTTTGCCTGCTGTATGCTTCACATCTGGTGTGCATACTGCCTGGCACTCGTCATAGAAGGAAGGGACTGTTTATTAGAATTAAATAGTCATCTGGATATTCACATACTTAAGGAAAACACATCCCATGGTCACCTTCCTAAGAGTGCCCTAGAACATGCTGTTATTGTATGCTGTGCCCCACCTTCCATAGATTCTTAGTTAACCCAGAATGGTCTGCTTTCCAAAGTTTGCCTTTCACATGTGTTTCTAAGAATTAGGAGACAGTGGTCCAGACACTTCATTTCACTTGATCTCCCTTAAACTCCAGTGCCTTTCTCTACCTTGTGATTCAGCCCACCCTCTATCTTGGATGTGTTTCTGGAGAGGTGAAGGAAAGAGCAGCACATTCCTTGTGCCTGTGTGGGCTAAGCCTGGGTACTCATGGGGTTAAAAGCACTGCAGTAATATTAAGCACATGTTTCCAGCCTGCAGGGTGCCAGACTGAGGCGTCCTCCAAGCCTAATTTGATAGATATTATGCCTACATTGCTGCAAGTAGCGATGGAGAAAGTAAAAATTTTATGGATGAGCAAAATAGGAGCTCTTCTGGATGGAGTGTTTTTAAATCAGGTGTATAATTTACCCAGTGTCAGACCGCATGTAGAGTGCATTACTCAATTGAACTTACACGCAGATAGGAAAGCCGTTTCTTTTAATAAGCACTTCTTCAACTTATTGGCTCTACAATTACTTGCACCAAATTATCAGCAGCTGCTGCCTGCTTGGCGCTGCAGCCCAGACGAGGAGCCACAGTAGTTTCTAATCAACAAGCCACTCGAGGGCTCTTTATCATTTTTAGCTTAATTCCACTTTTATTTGGAATTTATTAATTGGAATATCCAATATTTTCACGACAGAATTTTGCTTTGCTTCCATTAACAAGAAGCCTACCCAATGGCTGAGGTGATTCTGAAAGGGGAAGAAGGGTGCCCAGCCTTATCTCCAACATTCACAGTATTCTACACAGAATGCTGGGCTTGTGTTCTCTCAGAGGCTGGCCTTAGACCCTTTTATGAAATTCTGCTGCTGAACTTAGCTTTCTGGGTGTTTCAAGCCCAAGAGTTGTTGCAGGTGTCTGAATAGCACATCTTCATGCACAAGCAGTCTAGCCATATGTTTATGCCAGGCCTCTGGACCTGCACATGAAGGACACTGGGGTCCTGGACCTGCACATGAAGGATATTCTGGGGTAACTACAGCCAGGGTATCCTAGGCATTGGAAGTTGTTCACAAATATTCCTGGCCTCTGACCACAGGATGCTAGATGCTCATCTCCAGTCTCTAGTGATAAACAGCAAAAGCTGACAGCAATACTGTGGAAGCAAAGGTGTTTTAGGTACGACTGTGCAGCACTCCAGGAGCCGTAAGGGGTAGTTAGTTCTAAGAGGAAAGTACAGTTTTTAACTAACTTGGAAACTTTCAAACCACATCCATAAGTATCAGTTCAGGATTCTTTGCCCTATGAGCAACAGAACAATGAAACCATGAAGGTTTAATTATTTAAAATCAACCACATTTTAATGCTACTTTTACAGCCAAGAACAAAAAGAAATGATTTACAAGCAAGAACTACTTATAATCAAATAAAATAAATATCTGAATAACCATTGTTCACGTAGATGGACCTGGGGTCTCATTTTCTAGAAGTATGGTAAAATTCTTTTACATCAGCAGAGCCAATAATACCTAATTTGAGATACACTTTAGTTCTTTGGAATTACTTTGTATGTTACTGCCAGCTCCAAATTAGGAAACAGAAAAGTATAAGGAGGCTGGAGAGTTGGCTCAGTGGTTAAGAGCACTGGCTGCTCTTCCAGAGGTCTTGAGTTCAAATCCCAGCAACCACACAGTGGCTCACAACCATCTATAATGAGATCAGATGCCCTCTTCTGGTGTGTTTGAAAACAGCTACAGTGTACTTACATATAATAAATAAATAAATAAATAAATAAATAAATATTTTTTTAAAAAAAGAGAAGTATGAGGAGCTAAATGCTATGACTTCATAGAAATGTTAAGTCAAGTTTAAACTTTCCTCTTTTCAAATCCACATTAGTTTTTTAAACATGAAGGATCAAATGTTCAAAGTAAGTTATACACTTGTATAAACATGTATATATATATATGCATGTATGTACATATAGAAGCATATACAATATATACATGCTTATGTGTGTATATATACATACATATAAATAAATAGAGTATATATATACATATACATACATATATATACACACACATATATATATACATACATACATACACACACACACACACACACTCCCCTACACACTAGGGTCAAGCTGCTGGAAGTCATGGCTCATATCTATAATCCTACCAGTTGGGAGACTGACAATTAGTTCTGCAGAGAAGACAGAGGAGAACTGCAGTGAGTTCAAGGCCAACCTGAATCACAGTGAGACCCATCTCAAAAGGCAATAAGAAAATCTCTATTTAAGCAACTAGGATCCAAGTGGAATATAGCTCTGTGGCAGGGCACCTGCTTAGTATGCACTAGGTCTTAAACATCAGCAGAACAGCCTGAACAAAACCCTACTACCACAACCATTCACTGAAGAACAAAAAGTGAAAGGGGAGAGTCCTTTGAAAGAAATTCGCCATCTTCTAAACCTTCTGTCTACACTGAAGGTGGTTTGGACCTCTAGCCCTGTGGTGCAGGACATGAGAGTTCACTTTGGGCCTCCCATGTCTTAATCCTCACCAGGTCTTGACCCGTGAGCTGCTCATGCACACGAGGCACCTGATTTTTTTTTTTAAGCTGAAAGAGGAGTTTTAATGTTTCTACCCCAATGAAATAATAAATGTTCAAAAAAATGAGATAGAATAACTAAGTTAATGAGTTCCAGTTTAAAAAGAGAGAAATAGATATATTCGCCCAAATCTGGAACACTGTAAAATGTATACCTGCATTAACACATATGTTTCCTATACATAGATACAGTTTTATGTCAACTAGAAATTTAAGAAAAAAATCAGGAAAAACATATAGCTTTTGTAGCATCAAAATATTTTATACTGCGGGGTGAGTGGAGGGGGACCAGGAAATGGGATACCACTTGAGATGTAAACAAACAGAATGATTAATTCTGTTTAATTAATTAATTCTGTTTAATTAAATAAAAAAATATTTTATACTGTGGGGTGAGTAGAGGGAGAACCAGGAACTGGGATATCACTTGAGATGTAAACAAATGGAATGATTAATTTTAAAAAAATATTTTATACTGTGTACAACTCTGTCTTGCTCCAATGCATTAATAAATGATTAACTAATGAATTATTAATTAATTAACTAATTAATTAATTAAACAAAGCCCATGGATTTTGTTTTATTTTGTATCATTTCAAATATTAATAGAAATGACAAAATGTTTTTACTGAATTATTCTGACAGAAAATACTTGAAATAAACAGTCAGAAAAACTGTTTACTTTTGGAACTGACTAATAGAGAGACTATGGCAATATAATTTAAGAAAGCAGGTGTTTGAATCATAGCTCAGTGACAGAGAGCTGAACATGCACAGGGCAATGGGTTCAATCCCCAGTACACACAAATGTAAAAGCTTAATTTAAATCACTCCATCACATATAAGCCATTCAAGGAGAGACACTCTCTTAGCAGAGGTTCAGCATACCTCTAGCAGACACAGCAGCCTGCCTGGAACACCCAGCCTAGCCTCGGGGTTCTCAGAAAACTCAGATATTTGAACCATGCTGTCAGGAACCTGTCACTAAGCTGTGGCTTTTATAAAAAAATAAGATAGAGATCGTTCTCAGAGCAGTGGATTCATTGTTGGTCTCTGAGCCAAGAACTCTTTCCTCCTACCATCTGGAGACTCAGAAGGCTTTGGGATCACAGCATCCCAAGATGTACAAGGCAGAAGGCAGAGCTCAGCTCTGACCTTTTGATTTATGACTTCAATTCAGCCTGTTGTATGGCTTATCAATTGGCAGAAAGAATTAAAATTCAAGAGTTTCAAATGAATTAAAACCCAAGTTTAAAATGTGATTCTCGTCATGTTGACTTGGGGGGCAGGCAGAGGGTGGTTTTCGTATTTTTGTAAGACAGAGCCTTATGCAGTTCAGGCTGCTTCAAACTTATTGTGTAGCAGAGGCTAGCCTTCAACTCATGATCCTCCTTATGATTGCCCAAATAGTTAAAAAGTTTAGCAGTAGACAGCATTTAGACTTCAGGTAACCACAACGGAAACCTTGTTCCACAGGGATCAGACTGTCCAGAACCATGTTTCAACTACAGCCTAATCTTGAATAACATGAAGACAGAGATCTCCATGGGTCAGCATGGGATCAGAGAGCAACATTTTCATGAGCAAACAGAGCAAGAGAAGCCTTTACTCAGCTTAGTTTATCCAAAGTGACATTCTTTGAAAAATTATCCATGACTCCAACCCCGTTTAACATATTCATAATCCTCCAAAAGTTTCTCTTCTACTCATTCTGAAAGATTCGAGTTGCTGCTGAGAAAAAGGGATGAAACGAGCCTGGAAACAGAAACTTTGCTGTTCTGTACAAGGCTTCAGCTTTGTACAAGGTCTCATGCTTTATAATAAATACATGGGAGTAAGTGACCCGTTGTGGGAAGAGAAGCACTTCCTACAAGCCACTGATTTTGGTCCCTAAGGGTATTGGGACCAAAATTTTCTGATTACATAAAAAGGAAAACATCTTGAAATTAGTTTGCTCTGTAAGTGCAGTGCAGGTGCTTTGGGAATGCCACGTGTAGTCACGATCAATCACACCATTAAAAAAAAAAGTATAATCAAGAAACTTGAGAAGCTTCAAGAAAGAGAGGAAAAGTGACTAAGTGTTGGGTTTGGATGGCTGAGGGGCTCAGGATGGTGCTGTTCAAGACTTATTGAAATGGTATCTTTGTCTTGGAAAGGCAAAGGCAGAATGGGAGACTTGATTTAGTATAGGCAATTATAAATAACATGCTCATTAGCTCACAGGCTTGTTCTTCATCAGAGATACCAGTTTATGGTGCAGAAAGGGCATTGTGGCTTTAGAGAACATAGACTCACCGGTATGTTTTCCTCCCTCCAGCTACTTGCACTAAACTGCCTCTCAAGAGGCAAATAAAGACTTTGGGCAGGAATTTATGCCTCTATTCAGGGCCCAGAACTGGGTAAGGGATATATGAGGATTATCAAAGGTCCTACATGGTGAAGTTTAAAGTCAGTAGTGTCTGAGTAACAGGTCTGAACAATCATACGTGTAATGTTACAACTCACATCAAAGCTACAGAGTAAAGGCATACAGTGAAATGCCAGTGCCAGCAGTGGGTTTTGACCTAATGTGGGAGATGGTCATTGTTTAGAAGTTTTTGTAATATCTTAAAGATGGACAGAGTTTGAGCTAACTGGTTCAACAGGGAGAAGTAACCACTACAGGGACCAAACTCACGGGGAACTCCACAGCCTCTAGGCTCCCCAGTATTTACACACTTTAATGAGACACCTGAAGAACCACGAGGTACCTAAAGGACATAATACTTCAAGTTAATGTGTCAATGACGCTGAAGCTGGGCCCACAAAAAGTTCCTAGAGCTATACTATCACCGAACAAATCGCTGTCTTAAAAGGAGCTTTCAAGTAGAAAAGATATTCCGAAAGATGAGCATCACCCACTCCTTTGAAAAGTGAGAAACGCACACTATGTTCAGCTGTGGTTACATAAGCAGACCTGCACTGTGAGAGCAGGGACCAGCCAACTTTTCTCCAAATTCCCCCATTTCTTTGATCTCCAATGGAAATTAGTAGAATTTGCTCTATATGTTGCTTAGTGGTGAGTTGCCAACCTTGCCGTCAGAGCGGGAAAAGCACATTTTCATCTGTGCATCCCCAGTAGAAGCATGAGGCCATGTTCAGAGCAAGCCATCAATAAATGTTTGTTGACTTGAAAGACAATGGTGAAGGCTCTAATTTATCTAACACCAGCTATGGATGGATGATCATTATCTACTTGGCTTGTGTTGGTGAACAGTGACATTTAAGGATGCTCTGTTGGTACCAAACAGGAACCCAGCCCTGCTTTTGGCTTGACAGGCCTGTCTTTACCATCTGATGCTCTCAACCCCAGGAAACACTCCTTCTTTCCAAACACAGTCATTACATACAAGAACACATTTTCAGATAAAATGTTGACTTTGAACTTGAACAAAATCTATGTTAGTTTATATTTTCTCTTTTTAAAAGACTATTCATCAGAAAATGTTTACTCAGATTGACTTCTGCTGTCTTGATCTCCAGTCTACCATGTATACATCTCAGAGATGGGAACTGGGGTTTTACTATATATCCTTTAGACCATGCAATTGCACATATTCAATTTCTTTTATTCATTTCTTATTAATGTGGGGAGCATGATGCTTAGGAGAACGTGTGTGACACAATGCATGTGTAGAGGCCACAGGACAACTACCCAGTTCTTTTGTTCTCCCTATACATAGGCTCCAGGATCAAACTCAGGTCACTGAGCTTGTGAGGTAAGCACCTTTATCTGCTAAGCCATCCCTGGGAAATTCTTTAAGTAACTTTAAATAACTTCCTCATATGCAGTTTATCAGATTAACCAATACTTTCCCATCTCACTTAAAACCAGCCAACAAACAAAAACACTGTCACCAATGCTCAACTCCTTGGCACAAATCCCTACCAAATCGAACACCATCATCTCCCTCTTGCACTGGAAGCTTCCAAACTAGCAAGTTCAGTCAAGGTAAAGAGTTCTGGAAAGAACATTAGTCAGCTATGGCAACTATGGACTAATGCTCCCCAGTATTTACATGGAAATGGAACACTTACACAAAACTGATAAGATACATGTGGGGAAAGTTGATTTAAAAAAAAGGGAGGGGAATGAGAATGAGAGAGTGTGAATAGAAGGCCACAGCTGACAACTAGTCTGGCAGGGTGAGAGATGCTAGAGACCTTGGAGAAGGCATGGGAGAATGGTGGGTTAAACCCACACAGCACAGTTCATGAAAGGATGAGGAATGAAGAAGCTCTGGGAAAAGAAAGCCCAGGATGGAGCAATGGCACTGCTGGCACAAACAGAGAGATCTGAATTTGATCCCCAGAAGCCATGTAAAAAAAATCAGACATAGTATCCAGACATGTTCCTCATAGCTCACATTCCTCTTTTCAATTATTGCCACACAAACTCATTCCATAAGTAGAGCTGATGAAGTTGATTAAGACATGGGGCTCCAGGTAAGTTTGAATTTTAGATAATACTCTTTGTTCTTCTGAAATGCAAAGTTAACAAAGTATTGGGATTTTACCTGTTATAATACTGTGATAATTGCTTTCAGATGACACAGTTTCTCATTTATAGACTGTCGTATCTGAAGGCACTCACCCAAGAGAGGGGCAAATAGAAGGTGACAACCCTAGGTTAATTAACAAATAATTGTTGGTCAACTTGTCATAAATCAATACCTCTATACTCAATGCAATAGTCAATAAAATCAATATAGATTTTTTTAAAAAAGAATTTTAAACAAGTGGGAGTGTGTGTGTGTGTGTGTGTGTGTGTGTGTGTGTGTTTCTCTATTCTTAGCAACACTCTGGTCTTTGTTTCACTTTCCATGGAACATCTTCTTTAATAAATGCTATAACACTTACTATAAAACTATAAAACTATATACTTTAAAACTATAAAACAAGCTTTTTTAAAATGAGTGTAAAAGAGATACCAGTGGATTTTGAATCATGTACAATTTTGTTTGGATATTTTAAATTTAATGAAGACTGAATTTATCATATTGCCTCTCAAAGTGTTCTCTCTAGTGTTTCTTCTCTCCCTGAATAATGTCTTACCTCATGGTCAAGTGAAAATTATTAATTACTATTAATTGCTTTTGGTATAACTCACATACTTAAAAACATGAATTTTGTGTTTAGTATAATTAGCAATACCATCAGATGAAGTATCTATGGTTTTAAACATTCTTTCTCTTATCTGTTACAACCCAATGAATTATAAGTACACACATTAGCCAGCCTGTGTTCTTCAGAGAAATAAAACCAATGTATGTCTGTATCTATCTAGACAGATTATTGTGACATCTGGCTCATGTGATAGGAGACTGAGAAATCTCACAATGGCCACTCTCAAGGTAAGCAGCCAGGAAAGCTGGTGATGTAAATCACCCTGAGTCCAGATTTGGGGGAGCTGACAGGAAAATCTCAGTTTCCATCCAAAGGTCAGGAACCTGAGCTGGGATGTCAGGGGACAGTAAGATGAAACTCAATTAGAGGGACTGCGTCCTTCTCCCTTTCACTATGTTTGGGTCTCAACAGATGAGATGCAGCCCACCATGCTGTCGAGGAAGATAAAACTCTCTTATCCTGGGCTGTGGACTCAGAAACAAAGTATCATGTAAACACCCTCTCAGACGCTCCCAGACATAGTGTCTCACCTTCTCTGGGTAAGCTGAAACCTAGTGAAGCCAGCACATAATACTATTGCTGATGATGAAACTGAGGCACAGAGAAGATGAAATGATTCTTCCAGTTCACACCACTGAGCACTGAAAAGCCACAACTGAAATCTAGAGCTTAACTACTGTTACTATCTCTGAGTTGGATCCCCTTGATTTTTCTTCAGGACTATCTTTCATATTCTTCCTCTTCATCCTGTCCACCACTCTAGCGCAAACCCTGGTATCACATAACTGCTATCTAGTCTCTTGGATTCTGTAGTAGCCTCCTAGGGCCACATCATGAGCTACAGACTAGTGGCTTCGAAATCAGAGAAGAACTGTACCACAACTCTGAGAGGCCAGAGATCTGACATTACACGGGTATCAGGCCTGGTTCACCACAAGTACTGTTCTCGAGAGGATCCGCTGAGAGGCCAGAGATCTGACATTACACGGGTATCAGGCCTGGTTCATCACAAGTACTGTTCTCGAGAGGATCCGCTGAGAGGCCAGAGATCTGACATTACACGGGTATCAGGCCTGCTTCACCACAAGCACTGTTCTCGAGAGGATCCGCTGAGAGTGACAGCTGGATGTTTTCCCAAGTCTCTTTCTGTCTTTTCCATGCTTCTTGACCATGTCTATGTTTGTTTTCAGAAATCCTGTGTTTAAGGAACACCAGGCATTTGATAACAGGGCTAATTGTGCTCCAGCATGACCTTGTTACACAAAGGTATCTGTAAAGACTCTACTTCCAAACTAGGCCCCATTCTGAGATCCTGAGGGTTAGAAATCCAACTATCCTTCAACAATGGTAAGAAGACAGAATTCAGCCCCTTACCCCTGCCTTCTAGCCTGTTCTCCACCAGGCATGAAAGTGCTCTTGCTAAAATTCTAATTCTCTCACTCCCTTGCTTCTAGGTGTGTTTCCAGGATAAGTTTACAGCTTCCATGATGAAAGGCTAAATGGGAGGTGTAATGGAAGGCTTTTTGGCGTCTCCAGTGTGTCCTAGTGGACTGCTACAGCTTGACTTTTAGCCTCTTTCCACTTTTCTCAGTCAGACCCTGAACTTTAAATTTCCAGACATGAAGTTAATTTGGCCTGCTCCCCTCCCACTCCAGACCTTTGCATGAACATGGGTTTAGAACTATACATTCGATCCTGGGGACCTCATCAGTAGGGATGCAACAAAGTCAATGACTGACTCTGCCTCAGAATTCATCAGTAACCAATAGTTCTTATGGTTCCCAACCTATGACTGGAAGTTGACAAGTCCAATCTTGCACAGGTCTAATGATGGCAACTATATTTGCCTTTGCCATGTGATGATTATGACTGTCATACCCAGCAGATAGCGCTCCTTCCTATCTTCTGATATATATACATATGTATATATATATATATATATATATATATACATACATACATACATATGTATATATTCATTACTTTTCTATGATGTTCCCTGGAGCTCATATTTTCAATTCTTGGTCTCCAGTATATGATAATTTTTAGAAGACCATGGAGTCTTCAAGAAATAGAGCCAGGCTGTTGGAAGAAGGGTTCTGGCTGCAGACTTTGAAGAAGATGCCCGCCCCTGATTCTTACCTGTGTTCTTTGCTTCCTGGTTTGCTATGACATGAGGTATATGGACTCCCTCATCTTTCCTACAGTGGTAGACAGAAGCCCTCTGAAACAGTGAGGGAGAGAGGTTGTGCTTGGTGTGGGGCCAGTCACATTAAATGCAATGTCTCTAGTCTTTTTAGTGACCCTATATGTTGTTTTGTGCTATCCCATTTTATTCTGACAGTTTAATATCATCTAGCACAGGAGTTACTATCTAGATCTCAAAGCCAAGCCTGTCCATCTTTCTTTATTACTGGAATGTTCTTTCTCTTTCTTTCTTTTTTTTTTCTTTTCTTTTTGTTTGTTTTTGGTTTTTTTCGAGACAGGGTTTCTCTGTGTATCCCTGGCTATCCTGGAACTCACTCTGTAGACCAGGCTGGCCTCAAACTCAGAAATCCGCCTGCCTCTGCCTCCCAACTGCTGGGATTAAAGGTGTGCACCACCACCACCCGGCAGAATGTTCTTTCTCAACACTACCACCACCAACAACAACAACAACACCACTACCAACACCACCCCAAAAAAAAACTCCACTTCATCCTTCCAGATCCTCTAGTACCACTTCCTTGAAAAACCTCTCTTGGCCAACCACACGATCCACTCTCCTCTTCCTTCAGCACCAAAGCATGAATAATTTTGCCTAGTCTATAGTACTTGGTATAGTATTCTTGTGCCCTCTTAGCTCAAACTGGCCTTGACCTCATGCTTTAGTTTTTCAATGCATTGGGAATACAAGTGTGTGCCACCATACATGGCACAATCTCTCTCACAGTGAAAAGTACATTGATTACAACTTTAAGTTTACATATGCGACATCTTTCCTAAACAAGTATTTCCCTTAGGGGGGGAAAATTCATACTCTTGTGAATTTACCAAGTCCCACTCAAAGTCAGAGTCATTGAAATATCCCAAAAATGTTTGTTGACAAGTATGAGGTGCCATAGAATCACACTGACAAAGCACAGAAGGTCCCGAGCATCTTGAGAAAAGACCACCACTGGAAATGTAGACATCATTCAAGCCCACAATCCTCTCCATCAGTGAAATAACCCCAGGCCCTTCTCTGGGAACACACCATGACGTTAAAGCTTGAGAGATTTTTGACTATGCTTACACAAAGTTCACCACCACTGAGAGTGATTAGGGCTTTCTTTTTTCCAATAAAAACATTTAAAAAAAAATTCATCCATCATGGTATTTTAAATTCTCTAAAACTAACTTTTCTCAAAAGGTTTGGTAAAAGTGATGTTTTTCTACTTCTGGACCCAAAGCAGAGGTATCTCCATCCACCATATATTATGCCTATGTACTTTCCCCATCAGGGAAACTACACTAATTATAGAACTATTTGATTAGCAGGAACTTTTCTTTCAGAGGCAACATTCACATAAGAAAGGGAGCTTTGCTATACTGCTGAATTTTTCTTTTAAAAACTGATTTGAGGGGCACAGCATGAGCACCCTGTAAAACGGGTGAAATGTCACGATCATGCCCACTCAAAACCACCCCCACCGTAATCCGTATTTGGGGAGTTCAGCTAATTAACAGCCGGGTATTATTATAAAGATCCTATTGCTGTGTTATTTGAAGTGGTTTTTAAGTCGCTAAGCACCAAGTACTCAACTTATTAGCAGTTTGCTCTTTCTTAGGTGAAGAAAAGCACATAATTGTTCTGGGTCTGGAAACATGATGAAATCCATACATATCTAAGGGTCGCAGCATTAGGAGGGTTGAGAACTGCCATCTTAGATCAGCACATGAAAGCGGCTCAATGATTTTAGCTAGAAACCAACTCTGGACTTAGTCATGGTTTTAGACAAATGCAAGTCTTCCCCACACTATCAAAGACATATATGAAGAGCAACAGAGCACAGCTGTGCAAAACAGACCTCTGCTCCCCAGGACCCCAGAGTGTGAGATACTCAGCATGGAACCTGCAAATGCAGCAGTGTCATGTGAGCCCCACTCCAACGATCACATCTACCTGAAACACCCAACGGGACAGCCTTCGCAGACTATGACTCTGAAATCAGTAGGTAACACAGGAGATATCAGATGGTTGTGTCATTTTGGGTTGCCCATTTGCTCTCAACCATGTCTCCACACACACTCTCCTCTGAATCGCTGAGGGCTGGCCACTACAGATACAGCCCTGGCACCTGTGGTAACGAGTCCACATGGAAGTGAAGAGGATTTAAGCACAGGCAAAATGTAGGCTAGAGGATCCACCTCTCTTTCTGGTTTGTCTCTGGTGAAATCTGTCTGGATTCTATGCTCCAAGCATCCACCAGACAGTTCACAAACCTTTATCTTTCTTTCCACCGACACCCCCTCATGATTTTCTGGGCCACCTGATTGGTCTTTCAGCACTTTGGAGATTATGCTAATAAATTATTGATCCATTTCAGATTCTGTGTACAATACAACCAGTGAATGAATTCACGAGTGTGATCCAGGCTCTTGAAGCCAGAATAATACTGTCTTCTTTGTTTATTGTTGTTGTATGGATAACCAGGAAAAAAAATGTGGATCAAGTAGATTCCCTATAATCCTGCTAAAGAACCAATCCTGCTAAAGAACCCCTATATTCAAGTATGAGATGACTGGCTTTGCTCTCTGAATTTGTTTTGAAAGATTAATTTTCTTTTTGGTTTTTTGAGACATGGTTCCTCTGTATAGCCCTGGCTGTCCTGGAACTCACTCTGTAGACCAGGCTGGCCTCGAACTCAGAAATCCGACTGCCTCTGCCTCCCAAGTGCTGGAACTGAGGGAGTGTTGAGACTTCCCAACTCTGCTTCAGCGGGCACCAGCTTTATAGGTGGAAATGGTAAATCCAGACAGAAGGAAAGCGATAACCTTAGCAGAAGCTGTGATACACTGTGCAGGGCATGGGCCCCTTAACTTTCTCATGTTCCTGTTATTATAGATCATTTGTAATGGTCTCACTTTGAAAGAGTCATGGAAGTATGAGATTCTTAACTAGTGAATTAATGTGTTGTGAAAGTCAGAGAACAGAAGCTGGGGCAGAAAGAGATGTTTCTAGAGCTCAGGACTGAGATGAATTGGTCTGAAGATTGATAGTTGGGATGAAAGCTGACAAGTGTCAGGGGATGGAATGAGCGGAGCACACAGCATGCAGAGGTGGCCCTATGACTCTCAGCAAGAAAAGGTTGAACAGTCTGAGTGGGTGGAGGCCTCAAAGGAGCTCTTGACCAGTTGACATTGACCCTCTGTTCCCATCTGAAGAGTGATTTCAACTGGTTAGATTTTGATTGATTGGTCATCATGGGAAACACCAGGATCTTATCTCCAAACTTGGATTCCTGAATGCCTCTGGATATAATGACTTGGTTTTGGCTTCATGAAACTGGTGTTGGATGCCAGTCCACAGATGACCCACTATATCTAACACTTACTGAAAACTCAAGTATTAGAGGGTTCTTGTTTTGTTTTGTTTTGTTTTGTTTTCCATAAACAAGGTGAAGAAATGTCTTTCTTTCTTCCTCTTTTTCAGGGATCAGAGAAGACAGACAGAGGAGACAAATGAATAATGAAGGAATTTACCCCTGATTTTCAATGAAATCATTCTACAAATTGACACTATTCCACAACTTAAAGTCATACTCATATTTGTCCTTGATGTCCTTGCATTATTCCTAGCATAAGATCTCATATTTGCTAATGTTTAATTACTGCTGAGGGGGGAGAGAGGCAGGGAGCTAGGGAGGCAGAAAAGCTGAAAGAGAGGGAGGAAGGGAGGGAGAGAGATGGACTGAGGAAGGGAGGGAGAGAGAGTAAAGGAAAGAGGGAGGGAGAGGGGGAGAAAGGAAGGAAAGAAACTGCAACACAAAAAACTAAAAAGGTTAACAAGGAGTTCCTAATTCTATCTTCCCATTTTCTGGGAAGTATAGGAAGTGACTTTAACTTCCTTCCTCTCCGGCTTCTTCCCTTTCTTCAGGATAAACAGATGCATGAAGTGAGTGCATGGATAAATGAGATCTCTATTCAGGTATCATCCTCATAGGAGTTGTGTTTACCTAGACTTACATTAAAATTTTATGGCAAGTCTCCTATCAAAATCTGACTTCACTTCCTTCCTCCCTATCATTTTCTGTCTTTTGACACTATGCAAATTTGCTTCTGGTTTAACTGTAGTGAGTCATTGATGGAACATCGCAAATACTACCTCCAATTACACAGATGGACTCATCAAGTCCTTGTTTCAAGACATCCTCAAGATCAGATGCCTTCATGCTCCTGGAAATGATGTCATGTGTGTGCGTGCATGCCTCTGCTCCTATATAAATTACCATGAATAATTAATTGTCTAGCTATGAACATGGAGATCAGAACAGCCTACTCTTTTCCATATGCTCCTCATGTAGGATCCTGTAGTACCAAGCATCACCATACTGCCATCAGCCCGGAACTGAAAAGGAGCACTGTGAGGTGGGAACACTGAAAAGGAACACTGTGAGGTGGGAACACTGAAAAGGAACACTGTGAGGAGGGAACACTGAAAAGGAACACTGTGAGGTGGGAACTTGGTGGTAGAAGTTTGGGAGGATGGCTCAGATGTGGAGGATGGATGAATGTTGACTGAGACACACCCAGGAAGCCATTTTGCAAAACTGTGGAGCAAACAAATAATGGGGTATGATGTAATTCTTCATGATATTATTCAATGTGATGTAATTCTTTACAGTATTAATTCTGTGGGCCTTATATACAGATGATTGGAAGGCTCAAAAAAGCAAAAGGAAACACAAAAAGGCAAAATCAAAAGAAAGTTCAGCATTTTCCCCATTAAGCTACAACTACTGCTACTCTGTGTCAATCTGATTTTGGTTTTTGGTTTGTTGTTGTTGTTATTGTTGTTGTTGTCATTTTCCAATGAGGTTTAAGATCTCCTACCATAGATACCTGCCTCAAAGAACCACAGGCCCAGCATTTCCACATCTCTGTCACTTAGGCTTCAGTCCGAGTGTCCCAAGAGAATAGTGACATACACTGTCTTTAAAACTCCCAAATCTTACCACAAAGAACCCTGAACTTGTTGCCTTTGCCCTTCTGCTCAGTCTAGCTGTGCACATCCAGCTCCCTCCGTCATCACTTCTCCAAGACAGCCTGCTGCTTGCTACACACCCCTTGTTCTCCAACAGGCATACTGTGACTGCAGCATCAGCTCCCACCCAAAGGACCTAGGTGGAAGGACCCCAACTGTGCCCAGCACATTCACCCTTTCAGTCTAGACAGCTCACCATCCACCCACCCCTTAGCCTTTCTCTTCAGTGATATTCCAAGCACCTCCAAACATGCCTGATACACTGCAAGAGACACCTGAGTCACTGTCAGTTCAAGCCCCATGAGAAACACCTTATTGTTCTAAACGAAAGTCCCTTTTCTACTGTCAAGGGAGTAAGATAGATAGGATCATAAGGTAGAGTTCAAATGCATTTGAAAAATGTAAACCTTAAATATACTGTAGTTCCATTTTTCTTTGTGTATGTATCATTGATTATTTACACTTTAATATAACATAACATTTTTATTACTTTTTGGGAATTTTATACATGCATAAAAATATTTTTACCATAGCAATTCTTCCCAACTAAGTCTATTCCATCTTCCCTGACACCACTTCTAATTCTATGTCATTTTTTTTTAAACAGCCATTGAGTTTAATTTTTACTGTTCATAGACACATGGGTATGAGACAATCCACTGGAGCATGGTTGACCTACATGGTAAAGAAATGTAAGAAACTCATTTACCCCTCCTCTGGTAATCAACAACTATCAATAGCTCCTCAGCTTGGAGATTGGTTCCTGAGCCACTCTCTGTTCCACGTTGAGCTGTTGACTGGCCTGATCTTGTTCAGGCAACTGCAGTTGCTGTGTGCACATGAGCATTTTCTATTACAAAGAGGAGCCTCTCCAATGCAGACTCAGAGTTGCCCATAGTCCACAGATGTAGATATATATATTTAGACACCAGTTTGATACTATGCCAGTTTAGCAAAAATCATGGTCTTGAACAAGCATAGATGGCTAGGGAGCTAATAAGTCCCCGGTGCGATATTTTCCTATGATTTGAGATTTCATTTTATTTATTTTATTGTTTGAGAATTTTATACATGCATATAATGTGTTTGAATTATTTCCAGCCCTCCCTTCCTCCCTCTTCTAATTCCTCTCCTACTCTTCCCACTTCTAGTCTTTCCAAATTTTATGTGGTCCTCTTCATTTTAATCATCTGAGTTCATGTGATAATGCCAGTAAGCACTCAAGTGCAGGGCAATCAACTCATGGGTAGTCTTTTAGGAGTCACATCTCTGAAAGAAACTGACTCTCCCACTCCTAGCAGCCATACATTACCAACCTCTTCCAATCTACAGGTGGGAGTTATCAATCCCCCCGTGCGTGCTGGAATTTTGGTATGCTTGAGATTGGGAAGCCCTTGGGCATATGGTCGTAGCCATTGTGAGCTCATGTGTATAATAACCCTATTGTATTCATAAAACACTCACTGCAGTCATCCACAATCCAATCTCTGGATGTTAAAATAGTTCTATCGACCTTGTCTACAATGATTGCAGAGCACTGGAAGGTAGGAATATGATATAGCCATCCATTTAAGGGCTGAACATTTTGTGGTTTCTCATTCTCTGCATCTTGGCCAGTTTTGGATCTCTGTGTTAATAATGATGGCAGCAGATGCAGAGAACCACAGCCAAGCATTAGACAGAGACAGAGAGCCCAAATTGGAGATCTCCATCAGGTTCCTCCCCTCAGAGCTGGGGGAAGCCCATGAGAGAGAAGGAGGTAGAATTTAGGACCTAGAGGAGTCAAGGACACCAGTCTAACATGGCCCACAGAATCAACTAAGCAGGCTACATAGGGGCTCATGGAGACTGAAGTGGCAATCATGGAGCCTGCATGGGTCCAGGCTAGAGCCTCTGTATATACGTTGTTATGGTTGTTAGCTTGGTGTTTTTGTGGAACTCCTAATAGTAGGAGGATGGATGTTTCTGACTCTTTCACCTGCTCCTGGGACTCATGGGTTGCCTTGCCTTGTCTTAACATGAAGGTCTGTGCCTAGTCTTATTGTATCTTGTTATGCTATGTTTGGTTGATATCCCTGGGAAGCCTGCTCTTTTTCTGAAGGGAAATGGAGGAGGAGTGGATCTAGGAGGGGAGGGAGGTAATAACGGGGCCTGGAGGAGTGGAAGAAGAAAAGACTGCTGTTGGGATGTATTGTATGAGAGAATAATAAATTAAAAAGAAAAAGGATTTTAAAAGCAGCTCATATGATGAAGTGTAGCAATTAATCTATGAACATAAAGGTAAGAATTTAGGAAGCAGTTTAGTACTATATCCATTTAGAAAATAACAGTAGTAGGTACTCCTCTAGGACTTAAGACCTATACAGCTATGAGCTCTTGGCTTTGCTAATGATGCCAGGCATGAGTTCCATCTTGAGGATGGGGTTTTAACTTCATTAAGAATCTAGGTGCTGGGCTGGAGAGATGACTGCTCTTCTAGAGGTTCTGAGTTCAAATCCCAGCAACCACATGGTGGCTCACAATCATCCATAATGAGATCTGATGCCCTCTTCTGCTGTGTCTGAACAGTGTACAACTATAGTGTACTTATGTATAATAAATAAATAAATCTAAAAAAAAAAGTAGGTGCTTAGCCCATAACAGTAATGCCATATTGCATCTAGAGACATATCTTCCCAAGCTAGTCATTCTTATAGGTCACAGGGTTCATAGGTAGGTGAGAATATTTATTACTTTTCTCTCCTGGTAGCAGGCACATACCTTCTAGTACCTGTTCTCACCTGTAATATTTGGTAGGACCCTACTAATCAATAATCCAAAAACAACCCTCAATCCTCAGAACCCATATTTTAAAACTAGGTGTGGTAGTATATACCTATAACCCCAGTCTGGACAGCAGAGATGAGTGGATGCGTGGGGCATGCTAGACAACCAGCTTAACAAAACCAGCAACCACTGGACCAGCGAGACCCTATCTCAACCATACCTAGGCAGTGTGATTGTTATCTAGTAGTTTGCTATGTATTAAAGAGGCATTGTATACCTCCACCCTTAAAGGTAACACTTTTTAAATTCTTTTTTATGTATTTAAGAAGCTTCAATAGTAATGGTTTTCCTCATAGATTTTTCTGATATCTGTAGTGTTAGATACCCCTCCCCCATACTTCCTCTACCCTGCCTTTCCATTCTCCACCTTACTTAGTCCTACTTTTTTGATATAAGAGAAAAGCATGTTTTAATTGAATACAAAGTCACACATAAACTAAATATGAAAATAGACAAGGTAGTGCTCAATTTACAAAGGAAGTGGCCACTGGAATAGCCGAAACTGTCCGGCAGACCTGGAATTCTGATAGCTTTCAGACCTAACAACCTGCAACTTGTGGCTTTCTCACCATCTCAGCAACAGCAAACACCTGTGGCTCACAGTCAACCACACAATCACATTATCAGCAAGATGCCCAGTTTGTGAACTATGAGATTAGTCAGAGAACACCTACATGCATTTGACTTAGAATGTATTCACCTTATTATGACTTTTATTGATTAGTTATCGATTGGTGGGGAGCTATAGTCCTACCAAAGATTACAGGTTTTTGTCATTGCTCCTGGTAACCCTCCAAAACTTGTTGACTCTTTAACCAAACTGTAGGTCTGGGAGGACCTATATTTGGAAAGAAGGAAGGATGAAATGATGGCTCCAGTTATTGGTAAAGTAAACTTGATTATTTTTCTCCATAGTTTCTAAGTTTTACAGAATTTCTAGCGTGGGTGTAAAATAGGTCCACCACAGTTTCCTCTTCAAAAGAAAGTGTGATCTTTACATGAGCTCTTAGATTCATTTTGATGATTTCTAATATGGCCTGTATGTACTGTTTTTAATGTGCAATGGCATGTTCGGTGTGTGCACTGAATGCTTGAACATAACTATTCTATCAGAAACATTAAGACCCAACCCTGGGTGATGAGAGTGGGCCCAGGGAGTAACTAAAGGCTGTCACCCTGCAGTGAGAGAGAGGCTAGTGGCTTCTAGAGACAGCTGGTTCATGGTAAAGACAGAAGAAAGCCAGGGAAAAGAGAAAAGGCAATTACTGAGACACACGTGTAAGACCTGGGGAGGCGGCAAGGAGGAAGGCCTGAGCTCAATCCTCAGAACCCATATTTAAAAACTAGATGTGCTGAAATACACCTATAACTCCAGGGCTGGACAGCAGAGATGGGTGGATGCCTGGAGCATACTGGCCAAACAGCCTAGCCAACCCAGCAAGTTCCAGACCCATGAGACCCTATGTCAACCCAAACAATGGAAGGGAACTGAGTAAAGACACTCAAGGTTGACTGCTAGCATTCGAGTGTGCACACATACATCCACACATGCACAGAAAATGAAAAGAATTAGAGAAGCATGCCAAGAGAGTGAAAATTTATATCCAGGAATTCCATAAAGTAGACTTTTGATTTTCTTACACTCCTAAAAAGGAGCTTATCAGGGTCCTTTTCCAGTTTCAAAAGCAACAGTGGCTTTCTGCCAGGTGCCACTTCCCTGTCGTTTAATTTTTCTTTTATTCATGATAACCTCTAAGAAGGCATGCGTGTGCCAATAAGAGGAGACTTTCTAAAAACCCTTGTTAAAATCCCATTTGTGTTACAAACTGTACGGCCTCAGGCAAAGGACCTCACACTCTGCTTAGGAACACCACTCCTGAAGAGGGAGACAGAGCAACCACATCCATCCGCACTGCCTTGCTGCACGCAGTGTAGGTTGTGCCTGTCAAACAGCAAAAACTGTCCCAAGTACACAGTAACCAGAGGATACACTTGGTGATATTTTCAAGCTTTATCTTTTCGTACAAGAAATCTAAGGCCGAGAACAATACCAGAGTAAAAGGAAGTCTAAGTCCAAATACACTATAGACGCTGAATCCCATTAGCGTCTCTGGAGTCACGGGTCAAATGTCCTGTTAAAAGCCCCGAGCTGGGAAGGCTCTTGTGTGTTGCCACCTGCACCGAGGATTTCTTAGTTCTTTTTGCTTCTTTTGCTATTTCCACTGGATTTTCCTGACAAATGCACTAGGCTGTGGGATCCCGCAATGCTGGGTCTCTCTTACTCTCTTGTTTGCAGCAGAGACTCTAATTTTGTTGCAAATCTTGCCTTAGATGTGTAGATGGGTACTCAGCTCTGATCAGTGTTTACAATATGAGTATGTGCCACTCTAAATAAAGCTAGTCATCCTATAGGACAAGAGTGGAGCACTATAAACAGGGTAAAGCTGGTTCTACATAAGAGATAACAAAATGCAAGAAAAGTACGTGATTTCCCAATGCCAGTTCTGCTGTTCTATCAGAATATTTTATTATTTTTATTTGCATGTCCATGTGCATGTGTGTGTACGTGTGCAAAAGCATATGTACATATGTGTATGTGTAAATGTATGCTTCTTGTGTATGTCTGTGGTTATGGAGGTCTGGAGAGGGCACAGGATGCCCTGGAGCTGGGCTTACAGGCAACCTTGAGCCACCCAAAATGGGTGCTGGGAACTGAACCTTCCAGGTTCTCTGAAAGGACAACAAGGGCTCCTAACCACTGAGGCCTCCTCTCCCCTGCCATTCTCCTAACTAAAGGCTATGTTTTGTTGCTGGTGAGAGGAAAGCTTTTGGACTTGGGAAGAGTCAAGCTCAGCACTCAGCTCCTACTGCAGGCTCAGTATCTCAGGACCCCATGCATTGAGCTCTGAATCTGAGCCTGTGTTCTGATAATGAAAGACTGTTTCCCCTCACAGGAAAGAGTAGCAATATGAATGCCCAGGTTTGGTGCAGGTATAGAGTCAGGGCTCAGGAAACTCTGGAAGCATTACTAATAAAATAAAATAAATAAAAATCATATTTTTCAAAAGCCAAAAATCAACCTTATTTTAGGCAACATGTTCTCAGACCAGAAGTGAGTCAGGAGATGGGGTTCTATTTTGGGTTCAAGAACTTTAGTCACAGGAACTAGCAATTTCCCTGAGACTCTGTGCCATGATTATAAAAGAGAGTTCTTTTCTGTTTATCTACATGTATATTAAGGGAATAGCCTTTGCAAGTAAGAATAAACCACATAAACAAATACTTTCAGTAATATTGTCCAAACCACTTTCTATGTGTCTACTTTCCTTAAATTCTGTCACCTGTCAAGTTGCCAACAGCTCTGCCTAGTGCATAGTATACTAACTGGACACAGCTATGGAAACCCCCACCTTGCTTCCTAGAGTTTCTAGGAAATCCTAAGTCCTGGACTGCTCCCTTACCTCTGGCTCTGTGTCTCTTCCTTGTGCTTTCCTGTACATTCTGAAAGGAACAGAGAGACAGAATGGTTTCCTGGATTCCCTTGTGAAACCATGCTCGGAAATGGTCTTGCTGGGGTCTGGTGAGATATTCTCTGCGTGTGAAACGCCATGAGTTCAATTCTGGCTCCAACACTGCAGCTTTCTCTCAAGGTAAGCAATGATGTAACTCCTTGTGCTTTCGCCTCTGTCCCTGACTACAGCTAAGTGCTTGCTGGAAGTGGTTGCTGGGAGCTTTTGAAGACCTTCCCTCCTAGTAGAGCCTTAGTTTGGTAACTAAGTTGGTGCAGAAACCCTAGTAGTCAGAAATGATTAAGACCTTTGGAAGTAATCCCTCAAAAGCTAATGAACTCATGTACTGTCTTCATTTAGACTTCACAGGATTTCAGTAATCTCTGCTGCCGAATGAGAGTCGTCCATCCTGACATGGAGTTCTGCCTGTCCCTCAGCTTGTCTCTGTCCATTCAGCTGAGTGGTGTCTCTCAACAGGGCATGTGGCCAGAGAAACAGAAATGGTGCAAAGACACCAATGTCACAAGCCACAGGAATAAGAGAGACTTGAGCAGTCTGCACAGAAGCCGACTGTGCTGGAGGAGCCATCACACAGCTGTGGCAACTCTGTCATTTTTTTTTTATTTGCCTACAGTGACACCTGCTGGAAACAAAAATAAATCTAAGTTTTAAAATACAAAAGCAAGCTTTAAGAACCATCAGCCATATATCATCTTCATCCTCACCTTCGTTGTCATCATCATCGTCGTCGTCGTCATCATCATCATCATTTTGACTAAAACTACATTCCTTAAATATCAATTTGATTCAGGGTTTTGCTTTTAAACTTCCTTTTTGTACAAGCTGAGAAGCTAAAGGTGATTTGGCTCGATGACATCATCATCTTCCTTTGCATGAAGAAGCCAGGATTCACACCCTTACCGTGCATACTGGTTACAGGGGGAAGCTTTTATAAGTGTTTTGATTGTGTTACATATCCTCCTGAAATGGTGCTTTAAAACTTGGCATATTGACTACAGTGGGTGGGAAGGGATTTGGAACTCTAGCTTAAGATAATATCAAGATAGCTCTCAGTGGTTAAAATATTTAACAGGATCATATTCATAAACAGTGCAGTTGCACAAAACCATCTTGTACTTGGGCTTTGGGCTCCATGAATAAAGCATGTTCAGAGTGCCCACCCACCACTCTGAATATTGAACAACCAATTGGAGCACCTACAGATTATCATTGATTTCAACGTTAACTAGATACACGCAGGATTCCCACAATCATGTGACACAAAGCAGGGATTTGAACACTTACTTAAGATCCATTGTCATCAACAGAATTAATCCAGGAAAATTCCCATGTACCAAGAAAGCACAAACATCCATATGGCGCTGCCTTTCACCGAGGGTTCTTACCCCACGATTTGGCATTTACAGTTGTTATTAACACAGCACATTTGCAGCACAAGATCCAGATATCATCTTTGAAGTGGGAACTTCAAGGTTTCTTTGGAAAGTCAGTTGTGTTAGATGGTATTTGCTGGGGCAAGCATGTGAAAGGAACGTTTCATTAAAGTGGACATAGGTGTGAAAAGCTAATGCAGGCTCATGAGGGAATGTTTTGCTGAAGCAGACACAGGAGAGAGGATGTTCTGCTAAAGCAAGCACATGAAAGGACACGTGATGAAGAATTCTCTGCTAATGACATGCATGGATTGGTCCACCTTACATTGCATAGTTGACCTGCATTTGTCAGGACTCCATAGAAAGAAATGCACCAAATACTTCTGGTGGTGTATTGCAGTTTCTTGCTGTCTCTGCAGATTCTGCAGGCTAAGACATGTGCTGAGGCAAGGCACATGGAGGACATGTGATGTTGGAGAGAGTATAAAAGGACTTGATGGACAGTGATGGAGGCTGAGCTTGGCTTGCTTATAGAGATGGCTGCTCAAGGATTGTGGGTCTCAAGTCTTTGCTGATTTTCCCTTCCCTGAGAGAGGCACAGCCAAGAACTGATGGCGTTCCTCCGGGTCCCTCCTGCTGACTTGTGCTGAGGCTGAGGCCTGGCTGTCTCTGCAGGCAGTTTCACACCGTTGTTGCTAACCCAACTCTGCTGAACTGGACTGCTGGTGTATCCATGGAGTGTTTGTGAATGGACTGAGCTGTTGCTGCAGCTAACCTGTGAATGGAACTGTTGCTTTCCAGACAACGCACATGGGCTATGCTCCAAAGAACCTTCCTAAACAGGTCCGCTCCCCCATATCCTTTCTTTCCCACTACCCCTGGTGGGTGGTGGGCTAAAAGGGAGGTTAAAGCATTTAAGAACCATCATTAAAAAACAGGCTTTGAAAAAATTAAAGTTATACATCTGATCAGAGTTTGGTCCCTTTGGTGTTTCATTGTGATTTGTGTGTTTTGCTGGCCATTTCTTCCATTATTTTTTTTTTCTAACTGTGAGACTTGTTGTTAAAGTCCACTTTCTGCCTGGTGCAACTACACAGAGTGTTTTGAAAGCAAATGTTATACAGTCTGGCCTGGTCACTGTGGCTGCACCTCCATTCAGAATGCCCACCAGCACTGGGCATGGTATTACTTGGTACATCAATACAGGGCAGTTGTTTCAATCCCCAGCACCCTGAGATGAAACACAGGTTCCTGCAGCTCCATCCCACAACAGATCCCCATCTTTCATACCTCAGCACCTCTGCTCTTGTGGGGGTGACTTCGCTTAGAAGTTAAACCTTACAGAGAAATGGTCTTTCCTATATATTAATGTCCATCTTCACCTATCCTCTCATTCCTTCTGCTCTAAAGACGGTAACTTTATAAATCAGTTGGTAGAGGAGATGGCAACGTAGCTACTGCTTCTTCACAAGACACCTGAACAGTGACTGCACTCCACTCCCCCAGGAACGAGGAGCATAACTTCCACAGTTGAGCACAGTGAGCTTTAAGCTGTGCACTATTCCGTCAGAGTTGTGATGGCTTGAACATCCGGGCTCTGGTGGGATCAACTGCAGTTATTGGGCTCTTTGCCTGGGTGATAAGATTAGAGCCTTTATAATGTTAAACCTTGTTAGTGATGGGTTACTGGCCTCAAATAGAATTGAGGGAGCACCGTGGCCTCTACCACGTGAGGACAGAGATGGTAAGCCACCATCTTAGAAGCAGGAAACTGGCCCTCTCTAGACATTGAATTTCCTAACACCTCGATCTTGGACACCTCGATCTTGGACATCAAGACAAAAAACCTCTTGCTGCTTCTAAGCCACTTTTTATGATATTTTATCACAGCACTCAGGAGTAACCTAAGATGAGGAGCTAGAACTAACTTTAAAATGTAGTATTTTCACTGCATGAGCTTTGTGTCTACTTGATCTCCCAATGGCTGTAACTATTTCTTTCTTCCAGATACATGGGATTAGGTTTTTCAGGGTTTTTCTGGGGTTTTCACACTAGAGGAAAAGGAGTTTAACACAACAGATAGACCCCTCCCTGTACCCAAACATCCCTAGAGGCCTCAGGCAGGCCCAGAGATCCTCTCATAGAACCTAGAAGGCAGAAATGTGCACATATACCTTTAAAGGGAAGCTAACTAGAGGCCTCAGGCAGGCCCAGAGCTCCTCTCACAGAACTTAGAGGACAGAAATGTGCACATATACCTTTTAAGGGAAGCTAACTCCATCTGTGCTCTTGAGAGCATAGGGCTGAACTCAGTATCCAATTTCCATTTGTACATGATTAATTTTACATTTATATTTACATCTGTAAATTGTATGGTAGATATCAGAGAAACATTGATTTGATATTCAATTTACTAGCACATTAAAAAAAACTGAAACTGCTAGCAAACTGCATTAAAGAAAGCACTTATCTCACTCTTAAGCATTCTTGCACCTCTTTAAGCACCTCTGCTCATTTAGGGGTGTCTGGGCCTATAGTCTGGGAGTATTTTTAGTGTTCAGTTATCATTCTCTTTGAAGTGACAGCTTAGAAGAGGGCTGTTCCATCATCTCAAGGACTGCATTTCCACTCCCCCCACAGATCAATCTTCTAGCCACGACTGAATATTAATTATATTCCTGGAAGGTATATTTTGGATATTGTTACTGTTATTTTTATTGTGGCCTTGCTTGAGCTACGTTAGTTTGTTCTCTGCCCATGACTTCAAGAGCCAGTTGCCTAGTACATCTGGAACACCACACCATGTACTCGACATCCATGTAAGAAACTCATAGTACACCCAGCATACCATAGCTTGTAATAAACACCAAGAAACCCATAGAACAATGGGCATAGCATAGCACATACAAGATTCCAATGGACACCACAGTATACCGAGCACACCATAGCTTGTACTAGACACCTAGAAACCATAGAACAGTGAAAATAACATAGCATATACAATACATCAGTGTACATCACAATGCTCCCAGAAAAACATAGCTTGTATTAGATGCTGATGTAGAAACTCACACCACAGCAGGCAATTCTGCATTCAAACTAAGTAGCCATTACATTCCAAAAAGAAACAAAATAATTTTCTCTATTAACAGTATCTATATAAATTGTATTAGGTTTATAATTTATTTGTACTTAATATGTATACTTGTTTCTGTTCATCATTTTATTTTTTTAAGCCTACAAGTACAGAGAATTTAAATAACTTTTTTTTCTTTTATTGGAGTAACCTAATAAACATCACTTAAGTCAACGTTAAAGAATACGTTGTAGCTTTCTTCCTTTGAGGGAAGCTGGAACACTTTGTGATGAGCCTCAGAGAGGTGAAGTTCTGTCACTTCCAGAGGGAATGGGACTCCTATGCATCAGATGAAGGACTTCACGAGGCCTTCAGTAGGACATGCTCCAAAGACAACAAGCAAAGTATGATGTACCTGTGAATGGGGCATTTATTGTGGCACTAGCTTTAGTTAGATAAGCCAAAGAGATGTGTGGCTAAGCACACAGCTCTGACTGGGAGCTGTGCACTGTGGGAAGCACAGCTCTGCATCCTGAATGACACTGGCAAGGGTCAAGGACAACAGTAATACTGGTGTGGGGGAGGAGTTACACAAAAGACAAAGGGGAATGCTAATGTAAATATAGCTTTGTTTATATTTTTAAGAGATTGAAAAACTAATAAAGAAACTTGTCTCTGGGGGAAAGAAAAGGAAAAAGTGAAGGATCCAGAGGGATGAAAACCTTCCAATTAATGAAGTGTCGAAATAATGTAGTTTTGAAATCGGAATCAAATGAATGGTAATATTCTGCATAATAAAAAATAAATAAGGGAAAACAGTTCATAAAAATCTAAACAAATAAAAACAGGTGGACTAAACTGAACATTAATATAGTGGCCTAACCACAGAGTGCATAAACACTGGACATAAATGCCTTTGATGGGGCAGGAGAGATAGCTCATCAGTTAAGCTCACTGGCTGCTCTGCCAGAGGACTCAGCTTCAATTCCCAACCCTCGCATGGTGGTTCACCATCATCTATAACTCCATTCCCAAGGGATCTGATAGCCTCTCCTGGTTCCCAAGGGATACCACATAGATATTGTACAGAGTCACACACATAGGCAAAAACACCCATAGACATAAAATAAAATATACCTCAAAACAAAATGGCTTTGGCTATGTATCATTCACATATCGTCAAGACAAGCAGAACTCTGGAAATAATAACTGTCCATCAGTGCTGGGTCAGCTCAGTGTGCTCAGTACTTGATAGAGATATTTACTTCAGGGTCATTGTCGCGTGAAACAACTCGCATATTATGATCAGGAACTGAGACCTTTAGCATGAAGGAAAAACTAAAGTATAAAATGGAAAAACTCCAAGAAAAAAGTTCCATTTTCCATTTCAACTGTAACATCAGTGTGAGTTTCCCCTCCGGAGTTCTCAGATTGTGCTCTTTATGTTCTCTTTCCCAATACAAGAAACCAGGGAATGTTGGGAAATAACTGACTTTGGGTAGAGAGTTGTGTAAAATAAGCCTTCACCCCTATTTTGCAAAAAAATAGTTTTATTAAGAACACAGGAGCCGAGATGGCTAGTTGTTAAGAGCATTTGCTGCACTTTTAAGGCTGGAGTTCAGTTCACTGAATTCCAGGTCAAATTGGGTTTCAAAAAAATTCCATTTCCCAGTGTTTCCCATCAAGGATCACAACAGTTTCCACATGGTCACTCACAACTACCTTTAACTATAGCACCAAGGCCCGCTGTGTTGTCTTCTAGACACCAAGGACACCTGTACTCATACATGCATTCCCCCTCCCCCCCTCCTTTCTCTAACTCCTCGTCTTCCCCTCCCCCTCCCGCTTCCCCTTCCCACCCCAATTCCCCTACCCTATCCCCTTCCCCTCCCACTATATCTTCCTCTCCCTACCCCCTCTGTCTCACCTACACATAATTAAAAATAAATCTTTTTTAAAAAGGACACAGGAGCTAATCTGGTGAACTCTCATTGGCCTTAAAAGAAGTAGTGATTATCCCTTATTTATATGCTACATGTATGTGTGTATCGATAATGATGTTGAGACAGTTTCATTGGCCACTACTGGAGGCTGGGAAGTTACCAACTCAGAACTCTAAAGCTGGCAAGTAAAGGAACAACACCTCCATATTTCCCTACTTTTACAAGCTGTGTTTCAGGATAATTGGGAATTGTGTTTTGGCATCTTTAAAGAGGAATCTAAGCTAATGCAAAAAGAATGATAAAATCACAAAGTCATTTTGTAACCGTCATTTCAGTACTGAATGCCAAACCCAGGGCTTCTTACACAAAACAACATGGTCAGGTTCTCTGTAGCCACAGCCTACTTTCCTGTTACCAATTTCTGTATCAGTTGCTTTTCTGTTGCTGTAATAAAACAGTACAGCCAAATTCAAGTCAGGGAAGAAGTGTGTTCTGGCTTACAATTCCAAGAGCCAGCGGTGGTAGGGAAGCCATGACGCGGCACGGACAGGTACTGGGAGCTGGTTGGCTACACTCACAGGAAGTAGAGAGAACAACAGGAAGTGAGGCTATAACTCCTTAGAACCTGACACTGATGTACCTCCTCTAGCAAGGCTGTACCCTTTAAAGATTCCCTGACTTCCCCAGACAGTACCACCAACCAGCCAGGCACTAATTGTTCAAATACATGACCCAGTGGGAACACTGCTCATTCAAATCTCATCACTGAAGAATGAAAGCAGTCATCTTATTTTCTCAAGAAGACTTTAAGTTTCTGTAATTACTTCTCTATAATTTATCATCTCTGTGTTACTATATTCAGAATAAAAGCAATCATTTTGCAATCAGAAATGCCTTGGTTTACTGAACAATGGTGACACACACCTTAAATGCTAGCACTCAGGAGGCAGAGGAAGGAGATCTCATGAGTTTGAGGCCAGCCTGGTCTACAGAGCAAGTTCCAGGACAGCTAAGGCTATACAGAGAAATCCTGTCTTCAGTGCCACTCCTTAAAAAGCCTTGATTTGGGTCCAGACCTATCTTAACTAGCTGTAAAAAATTAACCTCAAGAATGATAACTAATGTCTATGGGCTTTATTTTCCCATCTGTAAAATGGAGAAAATAGTCTCTATCTCCCTTCTACACTAAAAATCTAATAACGGGTCAGGTGGCCTCTCCTTTACTTTGCTTTTCTATCTCTTTCCATAGGAGCAGCATTTCCTTTGTCAAGTGCCACTGTCTGGTGTTGAGGATTGGCTTAAATGCTTTGAATTAATCCAGGCCCCAAAATTGGGAATCTGTGAACGCCAGTGGTCCTTGTCCCTAATTGGTTTTTGATCAATCAATAAAGAGTCAATGGCTAATGGCTGGGTAGGTAGACTGAGGCAGGACCTTTGGATTGAGGATGGGGGCTAGGAACTGGAAGGAAGAAAGGAGAATTGCCAGGATTTGGAGGGAGACAGGTCAGATTTACAGCTGCAGAAGAGAAAGCCAATCGGCCATGTATGAATTCAGGTAAGTGGCTGCTGGCTACCTCCCTGACTGGGCCTGGGGCAGCAGAGGAGGGTTTAGGGCTCTCAGGAGTGCCAGAGAGGAGTGTTTACCAGCAGGGGAAGGTTTAGGAGTTTCCAGCCTTTGAGCTAGTTATGACATGTCAAAAATTAACTGACGTGTGTCTGTGTGTGTGTGTGTGTGCGCGCGCGTGTGTGTGTGTGCGTGTGTGTATGTGTGTGTGTGTGCGTGTGTGCGTGTGTGTATATGCGTGTGTGTGCGTGTGTGTGTGCGTGTGTGTGCGTGTGCGCGTGTGCGTGTGTGTGTGTGTGTGTGTGTGTGCTTGTGCGTGTGTGTGTGTGTGTGTGTGTGCTCACAGTGTGTTTCCTTTGTGAATCCAATTGCTCCTGGGCAGTGTGAGCCTGCAACCCCCGAACCAAAGCAGTATAGCCAACTATTGCTATAGTCTGGCCTTTTCCAGAACAACTTTAAATTTTTGCTTATATTGACTTAAAATTAAAAGCTAGAAACAGCAACACTGTCAGTCAGCGAGTCCCTCTTTCTCCATGTTTACTTTCTGCACACACTGGCTAACAAGGTCATCTCTCCCTCCTTGTCCCTAGAGATATGCCTTAAAGCATCGATGGAGAATGAAAGCAGAACACCGAGCCAGTTTGTGCCTGGCAGCTCTGCACACAGCACCAGCCCCGGGAGCTGACCTGCTCATCAGCATCATACCTGTGCTCTTTGAAGCCATCAAGGAACGAAATGAGCATTTTAGTGTAACAGAAACATTGAGAGGTACTGTGAACATCTAACAGCTACAGGTGATGAACAGGGTGGTAGTGTACCTAACAGATATGCTGAGCAGTGGCAGAGTAGCGTTACAGGGAATGAAGAAAAGTAGATCGTATTATAAAATTAGAAATTGTACCCAAATTAGAGCTTTTTTGATTGTTTATCTCTGGAATTATTCAGCTTAATATTTTATGATCACAGTTGACTGCAGAAACTGAAACCACACAGGATAAAAACCACAAATAAAGGAAGATCATTGTATGTTCTGCTTCCTGCAGGAAAGCTAACTCATTCCACCACGGTGTACATCAGATCACAAGAAACAGTTCTCTTGTAATGAAGCATTCTTTGGCCAATACACAGCTTTCTGAAGATGCCATTATAAACCTTCCAGGGTAATGCAGCTTTATTATTTTATCTTAGGACTCTGATTTAAACCCTAAGTATCTGGAGGAGATTGACAGGTCATTACAGCCACCACTGACCAACTGCATACCTGGATTAGGATCAGAATTGTATCTACAGACCCATGACAGAATCTGCCCAAGAGCTACCATAAAACCCAGCTATGCAGAGAACACAGCACTGACTCACAATCTGAGACGTGTACATGCCCTCTTTCACTCAGAAAGCAAGGATCCATTTTCTCACTAAATCTGTCAATTGTGGAAGCAGCCCTTGCCACCCTCTCCCCTCTGAGAACATAACAACTGTCACACGTGGACCCAAATCCAAATCGTAACCACTGGACTTCCCTGCTCTCTGACGGTTAACACCACTGTTCACAAATAGTCTGTCCATTTACAGAGTGAGATTCTAGTGCAGGTCTTGTCTCTGGAATTAGAAGAGCCATTGTTATCAGACCAAAACATACCCTGTACATTTGCTCCCTACTTCTGACCTCAGATCTACTTCTCCTGCTTTCCTCCGACCCCTACCTCTGCTCTTTCCATGTAGAACTGACCCTCTCCCTTCCCAGAGAGATCTAGAGAAGTCTAAGAATGACAGTTATTTCTCCATCCCCATTTCCAACTACAGAATAGATATTTCCTAAAAGCTTGGGCCTGGGGAACTAAAAACCCAGAGCACTGAGGACCTGTGGTGGCCAGAAGTCCCTCTCTAAGTAGTGGTTCCTTACTACATTCTCTTTGTCACTCTGATTATTCATTAAATAAATATGAAAGGAAGTAAAAAATCCTGTCATTTTGGACCACTGAATAAGAGCATGAGACAATGCTATAAAACCTGAATTGTTTTGAATTTTTCATGTCAAGCTAAGATGCTTAGTTTTTCCTTATATCCATTTAATTATAGCTAACTAGGCAGGAATGGTTCAGTTAATTGTATTTTTTCTGATTTTTAAAAGTTGAATGTCTGTGAGCCATGTATTCTAACATCTGTTTAACCAGAAACAAATCCCAAATAAAATGAGGTACAGGAAAAATGCATAGCATTCTTCTAATTAAACTCCATGCCAGCCCACTTTGAAAATGCCTAAATATTAAGGGTATAAAACCAACCAACTCTAGAAATGTAAAAAATGCAGAGTTAATAACAGTTAATTACTAGCAGGTGTATTAGTGCCTCTATGAAACACTCCTTTTATCTCCCTTTCAAGTTCCACAGCGACCATGAAAGCAGTATCGTGGTTAATGAAATACAGGAATTAATTCTTGATTTCACTGAAGTCCTGAACCAAGGTGTCCTTGCTGACAAGAGGAGATGAACATTAGTGAACAACCTGGAATTCTCTCAAGATAACCTGACACATCCACGAAAAGTAAAACAAAAACAGTAAAAAAAGATTATAGTTGTTTCACCCAGTCTGCCACTGTAGGAGAGGAATTTCCCCTGGGATTCTGAGAATCACTGAAGGGCAACTCGACTACCAACAGAGGTGCCGGGAGGTCCCTGAGTCACCTCACGCATGGCTGACATGCTCCATCCCAACCACTGTCACATTCTGGCCACAGAGAAAGGAAGCTGCCTTTGCAGTCTACACCCACTTCAACACAGAGTGTTAGATAAAAAGGGCTAGAGAGGCATCCTGCTTCCATGCAACAGCGGTCACATCCGCTGGCACCACAGTGCAGGCACCTGATCTGGATTATGAGGAAAACAGCCCATCCCCTCCTCTTCTTGTAAAATTCAAGAGCTAAACTGGGTCGGAAACGAAAACCTTTTTAAGTACAAAAGTGACATTACCTAGCAAGAGAAGCCTCCCTTGCTTTGGGAAATACAAGTGAGACAAAGAGTAAAGTTTCCCAGGGGAGCACTCGAGAAAAAGTCTGTTCATAAGATTGTCACTTGGGGTTATGTGGGGTGAGGCGATGGCTCAGGTGTGAGAGACAGGAACTCTGCATGCTTCCTGTGAGGACAGGAGGTAGAGATTGTCCTGTGACCCCCACATACTTTGAAAATCTTTGCAGTTTTTAAACCAGAAATCAGCCTTCCAGCTTCAAACCTGAGCACCCACGGGTGAGGTTTTACGGAAGCCAGGGCCTGCCTGCCTGCCCTCCATGCTCCCCTAAGGCATGGTCATATCATTTCACTTGAGGACAGTTTACCCTGAAGCCTAAACCCACCATTTAATGTTAATGCTAAGTACAAACACAGGGCAGGGTGTGCATCTGCACTTCAGTTTTCCCTTGCTTTGTGTCAGTTACTAAAGACACCATCCTGCAGAAAGACAATAAGTAGGATCCTTTTTGGAGCTTGGTTCCTTAGGCTGTGAGAACACAGCAGCTCCTTCTCCATGTGGTCCTTTATCCAAGCATTCTAGCTCCACTGGCAAATCTTGGGGCGGGTGGGGGTGGAGGAGCTCACACAGCTTCTCTGGACATCATTAGCTGTTTCCAGACCCACTGCTGTGCACACCACCAGCTTCTCTCACGACCCTCCTCTCTTACTCCATCCTGGAAGCTGGAGCAGTGGGAATTCAGGGAAGGTCAGGAGGAAGAGCTATTTGTCTGGGTACCTTTGCACTGGATGATTGCAGATGACAACCACATAGTATTACATTACGCTCAGGTGACTCTGCCCTGCCCATCATTCTAGCGGCTCTGCTCATGGTCACTGGATTTGACTCAAAGATTCTCAAAATGCATTTCATAGGAATCAGACCCCTTTGGGTTGCTCCATGAAAAGAAGATTACATAGTCAATAATTTCCAGAAGGGTGATGTGTCCACTTATCAGGTGTTTAACATCCATAACCTAATACAAGACTGTGGAGGAAAAGAGAAAGTAGAAACTGCAGAATTCACTTAGTTTCCTACTTCTCAAGTCTAACATCAGCACGCCCTTCTCTCCATGATTCCATGTGACATTACAGTTCTACAAAATTCTCTTGTATGCTTCTGAGCCTAGATCACTCAGGCCAGTAGATTGTAATCTATAGAGAGGGGGAGGGATGAAGAGGGAGAGGGAGAGGGAGAGGGAGAGGGAAAGGGAGAGAGAGAGAAAAAAAAATTGAAACTAGGAACTTGGTTTGCAAGGACACTGTTCAGAGGTCTGTTCCTGCCAGGAGAATGACTTAGGGACACTGCTCAGAACTCCCTTCTCAACCTCAGAACCTTACAGTGGATAACTTGAGCTCTGAACCCAATTCTCTGTCTGCATATAGAATATCTGAGGGCATTTTAAGGCTATTAGATAGTGAAATGAATGAGTAATGGTGCTTTGGTTTGAATTTTTACCCCTTTGGGACACTTTCAGAGTAGCATAAAGTCTTTAATATGAGGGTATGCTTTTTTTTTTTAAATTATAAGAGCCAAAAATCTGTTCATTCTGCTAAGTGTTCAGTGACACCGTCCACACACATGGAGGCCATTCCTGCTGCCATTAATCATCCCTGTCTTCTGTCAAAGGCCCCAGATCTCCAGGACTAGAGCCAACCATTGCCCCACAGTAATTTTAGAGTTGTCTCTCAAGCAGAGCACCACAAAGCCAAACCAATACATTTTCTGACAGGAAAGGCAGCACGTTGTGTCCTTGAAGCTGCTATATAAATTCAGTCAAGGTCACATGACATGGAAGGTGAGTCCTTCGGCACTCTTAGGGGAACAGCCCCAGCCACAAAGCAAAGCCCCAGCCACAAAGCAAAGCCCCAGCCACGAAGCAAAGGTGTTCAGATGGCTGAGCACTGCTCAGGAAAGTGACCTTTGTGCCGAAAGAACGCTCTCCAATACTAGGTGTATGCCTGTGTATGCCATGCTCTGGAATGGCTCTGGTCAGGAACCTCTGATGTCATCCCATGTTTCTTGGAAATGATTCTCTGTTCACCTTGATTGTCTGCTGAAGGTGAGGCATTTAAAAGAAATCTAGAGCTAATTCTTCTCTGGAAATGTGAGCAGAAGAGACATCTTACCGCAATTTTACCTAAGATATGGAGCAGGGAGCTCTGTGGCTCTACTGTCTTGCACAGGGAATCCCCTAGCTTTCTAACCACAAAGAGACAGATCATTGACAGTCCCATGCCACAAAATATACCCAAGCCACATCTCAGGAACATCCCTGGGCATCCAAAACCAACAGGGGTAAGTGATGGGGTGGGAGCCTATTTCCAACAGAGAGACTCTTCACAGAGCACCAAGCCCCTGACATCCTCTGACAACAGCTTATGTGTGATGCTGGGTGAGTGCTCAGGCTTTAACTTGCACCTGCACCACAGAAGCAAGAAGAGACAAGGACTCATGGGTATGGACACCCAAACTGGAAGATGAGCAGGAAGCCAGGCCATCTGATACCTGCAAGCATCCATTTGCTGAAGTCAGCACCAGCTTCCACATCAAAGCCAGAACACAGAAGCAAAGGAAAGCTTTGTCTCCTAAGCCTAACTCTAGAAGCTCTTCCCTGTCCAGTTAATTCCTCATCAGAACATTGTCCTACCAGGGCAAGCACCTGGAAAGGCTCTCTGGAATCGTACCTAAGGCCGCACAAAGAAGTTTCTATTGCCACTGACTGCCCCATCAAACTCTTACTGCCAGTCTCTCCCAGGATTCTCCTGATCCCAAGATCACTTAGATGACTCATTTTAACTCCTTTGTTTGGAAAGCACCTTTCTCTACACAGTATATACGTCCTTATTGTACTCATGCTTCCCCACAAAAAGGAAGTAACTTACTCGTGAGTAGAATGACACTTTTAACACAGCCACTCCCCAAACTTAATGTAGAGAAAGGGAGCCTTAGATACCCTTAGATATACCATGGATGTTGGCTTTCACTGGCCTCATGAACATAACCAGCTCTAGTTCCATGAGAATATCCTAAGCAGCATGTACACTAAGCCTCTGTGTCAGACCCACAGCAGCTCCCAGATCCTAGCGCCCAGCCTCCAGCCCCTGTCCCCTGGTCCCC
>NW_022196899.1:27908735-27921537 GCF_008632895.1 Mastomys coucha | reverse complement strand
CCCCCCAGCCCCCCAGCTCCCCAGCTCCCTGGCCCCCAACTCCCAGTCTCAGTCCTCTTGGTTTTCTAACTCTGCCTCTGTGCATCTGTTGTTTGGAAAAGGAGTCTAGCTCATGTCACCTGCTTTATTCCTGTTTTGTAGCACACCTAGACTTTCCCATCTGTGACCTCATCTGCGAATAAATAAATACACTTTACTTCTACCATACTTGTGACAATTGCCTTAAGAACAGGCCTTCCCTCAGACAACTTGGTTCTGTAGTGTCCTACCTGTTCACAAGATCCATTGACAACCTGATTGTCTGCTCATTCACACTCACTCTCCTTTCCAACTGTGACAGAAGACCTGGGAATTGTCCACTGCTTAAATCCCAACTCCTTTGGAAAGTAATCACTCTCAGAGGTAGAGATAGTTCTGAAGCAGAAACACCAATGTCAAGACTTCCTGATTCTGTTCCCATAACTGGTCCAGCTGAAACTTCCCTAATGACCTCCAGAGAGCAGCAGGCCACCTCAGCCCTTGCATACTAAAGTCAACGTTTCAGTCACTGAACTTGACTGGCTATTTACCTGCCTACCACCCCTCCCTGCTCCACTGTACTCTTCCCTGTTGGCTACCAACAATCAGACATCATACTCCACTAATTCTCCACCTATATAGCACCCTCACCAGCCCAGGTTCCCATTCTCTGTCACCACCATCTCTCACGTGACTCAAGTCTTCTGGTCAAACTTTGTTTTCTAGCCCCACCCTTGCTCTCTCTAACTATAGTAATCTTTCTAAAATACAAAATATGTCTATGTCCCTCTTCCATTCAGAATGCACAGGCCTCTGTTCCCTTTAATATGAAGGTCTCATTCTTTAGGAGGACACCCTGTCAGGCTTTAGGCTTTTTGTCAAGGTCACTGCTCCTCATTCTCCTATCCTCTCCCTGAAGAGTCTGTGCTGAGTGTGCCACATTCTGTCATCTCTGGGACTTGAAAATATTCTCTGTCTTCACTTAGCCATCGTGTGTATCGGTGTGAGCACCACTTTTTCCAAGAAGGCTCCCCTGAGCCCTCCTCATGAACTTCCTGGCCTGGGTGGGTGTCCTTTCCCTGTGATCCTACTTAATAGGAGCTTAAAAACCCTGTAGAGCTCAACCCTCTGTGGCATGACATTCCGTAAAGCCAGGCCTGGGTACTGCCTGCATTTCTAATACCCTTTACCCACAGCAGACTAAAGATGCTCACTCATAGCTTATCTTCAGTTTATGGCAGGTTACTTGCATGAAATAATGCTCAATAAAAAAGTTTGATGGCTTAATAGGGGTTGACACCTCCCAGAGGTTTTTGTAATGATCACTGTAGCCCTGATGGCCAGGCTCATTAGGTTTGGTCTAAGCTCAGTGTCTTTCCACAGGCAGTGAGTGTGACAGATGAGTGTTTTCTCATCCGTCCTGTGATACATCATCTATGGGACTACTGTACATCAAAGGTAGACGCTGTGCTGACACTACATGTTCTAGAGGATGTCGCTGGTTGCAAAACCTTGGTAAAGTAGTAAATGAATTACACATCTTGACTTTTGCTAGCTATCCATAATTCGGTGGGGGGTTGCAATATTTTTCTACTCTAAAGTTTACCCAACTTGAAAAATTCCCTGGAGAGCACTGAGTCATGAAACAACCTGGGTCAGTGTAAGGCATTCTACTGGACTCTCTGCTTAGCCACGTAAGGGGCTAGGTCAGTGAAGTGCTTACTGTGCAAACATGAGGACTTGAGTTCAGATCCCCTTGTACCCACTTGAAAATCCAGACACAGTATGCATCTATAACCCTAGCCTTAGAATGGCAGAGAGGGGAAGATCCCTGAGCCTTGCTGACCAACCAGCTTAACCAAATCGGTAGACTCCAGGCTCCTAGAGAGACTGTCTCAAAACACAAGGTGGAGAGTGACTGAGAAAAGTACCTAGCCTTCATCTTTAGCCTTCACACACATGTGTGCACACACACGCACACATACATACACACACACACACACACACACACACACACACCACCCTTACAAGGGTCATTTAATGATACAACAGGGACAAGTCCCCTAAAATGCTGCAGGGCACAGAATTGCCCGATTTTTAGCTGTACTTGATATAATTCAATACCTCGGTAAGGCTGAAGAGCAGTGACTGAATCGTGTAAAGTACTTATCAAGTAATTATGCTATTAAAATGACACCCGTCAGTCAGTACACACATTGTCTTTGTCTCTGAATTCTTTATCTCCTCTGTTTTATTAGTCAAAACACTATTTTCAGCACCGTCCTTACGAACGAAGAAATCTATATTTAAATAATAGGCAGTAAGATAAGCCTGCAAGAGGGAATCAGAAGAACCTGGGGGCATCTGGCTCCTGTGACAAAGATCCAAGATTCGTGCTTTTTAACCCACTTTCTCCACCATCAAAGCTTGTACTTCTTCGGGCTCACAATTCAAACCTATCAAGAACAAACATGGGTAGGAAAGCATCGGCTATACATGTGGAGCCAAATCAATAATATAATTGTTTAATTAACTGGAATTTTGAAGGTAACTTGTATTCTTTCCAACTTAATACAAAAGCATTTAAAGTTCTCATTTCCAACTAAATGTGAATTTGGGAAAGTTGTAAGTATGTTTACAAGAAATAAAGTAACTAAGAAAAAATTTTAATTGTACTTTTATATTGCTCAATGACACTGCTAAATTAGTTAGAGTTAGAGGGATTCTAGAGGAGACATAGCTAACAATACTAAGACACCATTTCTCCAGGGAAAAGAACCATGGCTATTGTGGTAGTCTGAATATGCTTGGCCCATGGGAAGTGGCACTATTAGGAGGTGTGGCCTTGTTGGAGTGGGTGTGGCCTTGTTGGAGGAAATGTGCTCAACCTCCACCCATTGTGGAGCCCTCCTGACAGTGCCCTGGCTGCCTTCAGATAAACTCTCAGCTCCTCCTCCAGCACCAAGTCTGCCTACACAATGCCATGCTTCCTACCATGATGATAATGGACTGACCCTCTGAAACTGTAAGCCAGCCCCAATTAAATATTTGCTTTTATAAGAGTTGCCTTGGTCATGGTGTCTCTTCACAGCAATGAAACCCTGAGACAGCTGTGTTCAGCAATCATATATTATGTACTCATAACTGTCTGAAATACTGACACTCCTACAAGGACAGCTATTAGAAATGTAACACACAGGAGACTAGGATGAGGACCCAGTCAGTAAAGTGACTGCTACACAATAGAAGATCCCTAGCACCCACATAAGAAGCCAGGTACCCATAATCCCATTGCTGGAGAGGCTGTGGCAGATGGAGCCCTGGAACTTGCTGGTAACCTGTCTGCCAGATCAGCGACCCTAAGGCTCAGTGAGAGACGCCATCACAAAACATATGAGTGGGAACAACTGAAGATACCTCAACAGGTATGCACACACATGTGGACATACACACAAACATGTACATAATCATAGGCTACATACATACACACCAAAATATGCAAAAAAGCAAGAACTAAAATTAAAACTAAAGGGAGAATTAATTCTCTGGAAAAGGAACAAGAAAGGGAAAGAAGTTTATTTAGCCCTGAGTTTCAGAAGAGAAAACATACTGAATCTTTTTTTTTTTACAATCCAAATATGCAAAATGATTCATAAAACATGCAAAAGATGTGCACACTAACCTACCCAGAGGATGTTTTGTGAGTTTCTTAAAAGAAAAAAAGTTCTACCTTGCTTCAGAAGTGTGGGTTATAATTATCAGGACAGATAAGGACCACAGACAAAAGCCCATCTCGTTTGCCCAAGAGGAAGCCATTAGAACCTTGGGTCAGCAGGAATTGAGTGCAGGGCACAAGAAGAAATTACTCAGCAGAGGGTCAAGGAGGAAGATGGAAGTAAGGCAGTGAATCGAGGACCTTCAGGGGCTGGGACAGACAGATCAGAAGGTCTTCTATTGAAGAGTAGGAAAAAGTTAATAGATTTGGGAGAAATAAAAAAGGAAGGGAGGATTTCAGAGTAAAGTAACAAGGAAAAAGGAAGAAGTTTATTCAGCCCTGAGTTGTAGAAGAGAGAACACTGGAAATGGGGCAGGACAAACAAGGCGGAATGGATTAATAAGACAAAAGAAGCCGTAAGAAATAAGAGAATCTGAAAAGCTGGGGAATCTGGACAGTAATATCTTAAGCATTGGGGAAGGAAATAAAAACAAAATCTGCAAAGTTTCAAAAGTAGAGGATGCTTCGGTTGGTGGTGGACTAACAGAAAGTAAACAGAAACAGGCTAGGATTGAATTATTGCTCAGCATCACAAGTAGGGAGGCTAAGTGCAAGGTGTATCTCCCAGGGAGGTTGGAGGGGGAGCAGACTGGAGAGCGCAGGAGGAGGCAAGAATGCAGGAGACCCCAGGATAGGGCCAGGAAGGCAGACAAGGTGAGCTAGCTCCAGCATGAAAAGAAGGTTCATTGGTTGTAAACAGGGAAAGGATGGGTTGAGAGACATTGGGAGGAACAGGGATTAAATTGTCCTTAAACACATAGTTGTTGATTGGAATTTACCCCTGATAAAGTCATTTCAAAACAAAGGGAAATTTAATATGGCTTTTCAGGGGCTTTCTTTCTGGCATAGTCTGCCCACATTCATGAGTGCCGCACCCCACAATGGTGTGTAATTTCATCTGGCACTCCTAAGGACTCCCAACATTTCTCCAGCATGAGGGGTTCCACATATGCTACTCCCTTCCCACCTCTCTGATTTTATCTGTCTTTCATTCTTAAGGATTCCTTCAGAAACTCAAGCTGTGACAGGATCCAGGCCCCCCCACACACACCCAATCTGGCTTTATTATAACTGACAGCCTTTTTCTGCTTTCTTTTCCTTTTATTTATTTTTTATTTATTTATTTATTTATTTTTGCTTTTCTTGTGTGTGCCATGTTTAAGTCCATGTTCACATGTATGTGTATATGCCAGTGCACATGTACACACATACATGTAGAGACAGACTATGGTGGTTTGAAGAAAAATAGCCCCCATAGGCTCCTATATTTGAATGCTTAGTCATCAGGGAGTGGCAGTATTTGAGAGGATTAGAAGGATTAGGATGCGTGCTGGCATTGAAGGAAGTGTGTCTCTGGGGGTGGGCTTTGAGGGTTTAAAAGTCCATGCCAAGCCTGGAGTCTCGCTCTGCCTACAGATTACAATATAGTTCTCAGCTACTGCTCTGGCACCTACCTGCATTCTGCATGACTAAACCTCAGAAACTGCAAGCAAGCACTCAATTAAATGCTTTCTTTTCAAAGCGTTGCCTTGGTCCTGGTGTCTCTGCACAGCAGTATAACAGTAACCAAAACATTAGATATTTTTTTCAATCACTGTACATCTATAATCTCCTTTTTTTTTTTTAAAGACAGGCTGTCTCACTAAATCTTGACCTCAGTGGTTGGCTAGTTAGCTACCCAGAATCCCACTTTCTCTGCATCTCCAGCACTGAGGTTACAAGTGTGCTACTGTACCAAACATCTGTACATGGGTGCTAGAGATGGCTCTCAGAGTCTCACACTTGGGGAACAAGCACCTTACTAGCAGTTAGCATCCCCAGCCCCGCCCTTGAGCTCACTGTAGCTGGGGATTAGTACAGATACCCATTGCTCTGTTTCCTGACTTTGGATGGAATGTGATGAGATGTTCTAAGTCCTGCCACTTGGCTTCCTCAGCAGGGTGGACTGAGCACACCATAAACTGTAAGCCAAAGGAACCCATTCTCTCTTGAGTTGATTTTTCCTGGGTATTTTTTTTTTTTATTCACATAAAAAAAAGTGCATGTTCATTAGCCACTATGTACCTTTTTAGTGGTCCTTACACATGTACAGGCAATCTTTATTTTTTCAATGCTTACTTATTTTTTATTGGATATTTTCTTTATTTACATTTCAAATGTTATCCCCTTTCCCGGTTCCCCCACTCCCAGAACCCCTACTCCATCCTCTCTCCCCCTGCTTCTATGAGGGTGTTCCTTCACTCACCCACCCACTCCCACCACCACCACCATCCCGGCCCTCGATTCCTCTACACTGGGGCAGCAGATGATCTTTCTGAGAACCACTGGGGAGTTTGCTATTTTACAGATAAGGAATCTTAGGCATTTTTCATTTTTTTCCTGAACACAAACTCACTTGAGGCTTTAAAGTATTCAAAATATTCAAATAATATTTAAACCTGCACAAACATACACAGTAGCAAACCTAACTCTCCACACACCTTTGACGGCTGTGATGGTTTGTGATGCTTGGCCCAGGGAGTGGCACTGTTTGGGGGTGTGGCCTTGTGGGCGTGGCTTTAAGACCCTAGTCCTAGCTACCTGGAAGTCAGTCTTCCACTAGCAGCCTTCAGATGAAGGTGTAGAACTCTCAGCTCCTCACATACCATGACTGTTTGGATGCTGCCATGCTCCTACCTTGATGATAATGAACTGAACCTCTGACCCTGTAAGCCAGCTCTAATTAAATATTGTTCTTATAACATTGCCTTGGTCATGGTGTCTGTTCACAGCAGTAAATTCAAACTAAGACACCAGCCCACCATGACAAGCTTAGCCTATTCTGACCACAGCCTCTCCTCTGGCTCTCCGGGGCGGCTCATGCACACCTCAGTCACTCAGTCACTGGGTGGATGGAACCTTAGGCTCCAGCCTGATAAGTCCTTAAACTGACAGCTCCATTGACACCCACCTGGGAAACACTGGTCAGTTCCTTAAATAGTGCTACCTCACATTGCAACATAGCTCCCGCCTGCTCCAAAATCTACTGATTAGAAACTAAGTCTTAGTCTTCCAAGAATACTTGCTTTGTTTTTGTTTGTTTGTCTTGATTGGATTGGGTTGGTTTGGTTTGTGTGTGACATGTGTGTGTCTGTATCTATGTGTATGTTCATGTGAGGGCATGCGTATTTATGTCAGTATGTGTGTGAATATGTATGTGTATTAATGAGCCAATTCACGTGCTTCTGGAGCAGAGGTTGTGAGTCACTTGTACCTCTAGAAACCTAGCTAGAAACCTAGCCCTGTGCCGGATTCTTTCTACCCACCATCTCGTGAAAGTCTGACAGAAACACTCCAGGGCAGACTAAACACACCCTCTCCAGTCCTTGCTTTCTGATCCGTCAGGTCTCTGTTTTAGTGCCTCTTTCTCTCTGCATTCAGCCATACATGTAAACCTGCCAGCTCTCCCAGCCTTGCTAGAACCTCAAATTGGGGTCTTTGACCACCTTTCCCCACAGCAGTGAAAAAGCAAGTTTGCTCACACCTTAACACCTAGCCGCAGGCTGGTGTCTGATTTTGACCAAATTATTAGCTGCTAAAATTCATTACATTGTCTGGGTCTTCCTTCCGTCTGATAGCAAGTAGCAATCTAAGTACCAACTTACAATCTAAATACCAAGTAATAACCTAAGTAGCAATTTACAATCTATATACAAAGAAACAATCTAAGCCTTCACACGGTGGGACAAAGCCATCCTTGGCTAGGTGAGAGCCTGTCCTGACGGCTGTCGTATTTGTCTTTGCAGTCCATCCACAGCTCCCTTCCCTTCCCCCACCCTTTCTTCTGCCTTTAGATTTTTCTACTTAGGGCCAGCAAGATGATTCAGTGAATAAAAACACCTGCCATATGAGTCTGACAACCTGAGTCCCAACAGCAGAACACACAATGAAAGGGAGAAACCACTGACTCCAAAGAGTTGTATACACATGTGCACACATGCACACCACATACGTGCACATGCACACAAACATGTATACATGTACACACACACATACACACATGCACACATGCACACACATGCACACACACACATACACACCCATACTACAACACATACTTAGATATATACACATACTCTCTCACACATACATACACTCTTGCACACTCACATACAGACTGACACACTCACACACAATCATAGACACAATGATGACAAATTATGTTTAATGTTATATTCTTCTCCCTCTACAGAGTCACCTTTTAACAAAGTGATGCCAGCTATGTATCTGGTAGTAATCTAATGAACTGGGTCTACTCTAAATTGCACATGCTTTTTACAGACCATGGACTAAAAGGTATATTCACATTCCAAACTCAATCAAGTGCAAAAGCAAAACAAGCATATGCGTCTTTCTCTTGACTTCCCATGTGGAATGATACTGTCATTTCTGCTGAAACTTAGAGTACAATTATCTTTCTTTAAGACACAAAACCCTAGCATTTACTTAGCTTTAAGCATATGCCAACCATCTTATATAATTATTTAATAGTTATTATCATCATTGCTTTCCAGAAGAGGAAATGAAAGCCTGAAGAGTTTATTTCACTTGTTCGAGGCCATCTTGAGCCAAGCTACAATACCAATATTATTTGTTTACCTCTTTGTTTTTCTTAACTAATTTTTTAAAACTTCCTACATGACTACTGTACTTATATCAACTCCACCCATTACTTTTCTCCTCCAGCTCCTTCATGGGTCCTCCCTCTCAAATTCATAAATTTCTCATCTTTAATTCCTGTTACGTACATTCATACACACGCATGCACGCATGCACGCATTCACTACTGAGTTCATTCAGTGTTGTTCAAGAATATAATCATCTTTTAGGTTTCCTCTGCTACCTTGCCCCCAGTGGCTGAGATCTATTTACATTTGAAAGTGTATCTTCTATCTCCTTGCCCTGAACTCCACACCTCTTCATCAGTATCTGATCCACAGCAGTTACAATTGCCTCATTTCAGTGAAGACTCCTGCTAACATTGTCTGCGCTGCAAAACCTCAGCCCTTTTCAGGTCCCTCTTTACGATATTTCTACCTACCTACCTACCTACCTACCTATCATCAAACATATATCTATCAGCTATCCGTTCTCCATTCGTATGCCTTCCTGTGTCATCTCCCCTCTCAGGTACATCTGAGGCAGGATAAAAAGACAGAAAATGATGGGACCAGGGAGGGAAAGGAGCCCTCACCTGTGGCCTTTTGCCAGCTGTGAAGCGTCAATCATCAAGGGCCTCTGGCCTTTCTCCCTTCCCAGCTGGAAGCCTGTAATTTTCTAGGAATCTTACCAGAAACCTAATTTACAGAGAAAGCACGAGTCCTAACCCTCTCCTGCAGCCCTGGTAGCTCCTGGTTTCCCCGTATCAGATTCAAGCCATATCAGAAAACCCTCTTCTCCTACTTCTGAAAATGAAAATGAAAGGAGAAAAAGGTTTCTTAGCAACCTTTCAATATGTAACCTGAGAGCCACCAAAATTATAGACACAGCTAGTGCTAAGACAGTTCCTCCCCAGAGCCCCTTGAAGAGCCTGTCCAGGCAGTTGGGTCTGTCTTCTTACCTTCTGGGCTCTCTGAGAAACGTCCACGATGTACTCTCATGCGAATGGGGTGTGTCTTGCTTTGTGAATGCCTTTCTTTCTCTTAAGCTTTATGCTTAAAACCTACATTTAAATTATCTCTAAGGAAATCTCCAACTTTGCTTTCTACTGACTAGTCTTGAAATTCATTTCTGTCAAAGCCACAAATCCAGTTTGGCCTGACTTGAGGTCCCCAAAAGGATAGGAGAAGCCTTCAGGCTGCTGGGAGGGACAATATGGAACTGGGTGTCTGTCCCTTTCTGTCTGATTCCTCCCTCTATTCCAGAGCTTATTAGATACATATTTGCTGGGGGCTCCTTGAGGTTAGAGGCCCTATGTGTGCCTATGACATAATAAACACTAAATAAACCTCTGATGCGTTGGTGAGCTGGCCTCCATCTTTCTCCCCCACTACCACTTCAGTGGGCTTCTAAGCCCCGCCCACTGACCTGTTCCTGCTGTCCAGGAGCTCTCTCGCTTACTGTCTCCTCCACAAAGTTCAGGCTGGGTTGCTAAGTTCCTTTTCCTGACACAGATCTCTGACTCATACTTCTCTTGTGCGCAAACCTCCCAATTGCTTGAGGAATTAAAACAGGGCTGGAGGATACCTACACAGCCAAGAGCTCCCGTTGCCCTTGGCAGGGGACCCAAGTTGGGCTTCCAGAAGCCAAACCATTTGGCTCACAGCAGCCTGAAACTCCAGCTCCAGAGGACTTGACACCATCTTCTGGCCTCTTTGGGCAGCACACAAGTGTGCCATCTACACGTAGATATATATACATTCTTGTACATAATTAAAAATCAAATATTTTTAAAGCAAAAGCAAGGCCAGTGAGGTGGCTTAGTGCAGGGGCTCTCAAGTTGTTGGTCACGACCCCTTTGGTGGTCAAACGACCCTTTCACAGAGGTTAGAATATCAGATCTTTCCCATATCAGATATTTGCATTACAATTCGTAATAGTAACAGAATCATAGCTATGAAGTAGCAATGAAAATAATTTTATGGTTGGTGGTCACACAACCTGAGGTACTGCATTAAAAGTTTGCAGCAGTAGCAAGGTTGAAAACCATTGGCTTACTGGATAAAAGCACTTGAACTGGAGCCAGATGACCTGAGTTCAACCCATAGAGCCCAGCTCCTGGGAGAACCAACTCTTACTCCCTTGAGTTATCTTCTGACCCACACAGGAGTACCAGGGCACACATATGCCCCAAAAATAAATTAATTAAATAAATATCAAGTAAAATAAGTTTTTAAACCTGAAATTTAAGTTCCCACAGTAAACCGAGTCCAACATCTCCTTCCAGATCTTTTATCACAGTTACCTAATAACCCAATATCTAACATGGTACCATATAGCCAACCATATTCTAAGCTTCAACACTCTGCTTCCTTGTGAATTCCTTTCATTTGAGGAAATTTTATCCATGACATTATTCCTGACTCAACATGGACAAGTAACCCAACATTTACTCCTTATACTCCTACTCGCGCTACTTTGATGACCTGAATCATTTCTAGCTTGCTAACATCAGAGACAACCTCACCGAATACCCAAGATCTAACCCAAAACTACAGGTTCTTTATCTCACATTCTACCTCATAATACATTTCCATTTTAAAACTTTATACTTTCCCTGTTGCACACCATATATAGGCTAGGAGTTCCCTGTCTTGATGGCCTTGCTTTTAGTTGACTTTCCGAATGACAGCCAAATATATCAACTAAGTTCTCTCTCATTTGCTTATGCGCCTCATCCTGAATTGCTTTCTCTTAGTTCCCTACCTATTGTGTTAAACTGGCTCCCTTGGACAAACACACACACACTCACACAAACATGTGCGTGAGTTACTGTTGTGCTAGAACATATGACTGAAGCTAACTTGGTTTTCCTGTGCCTCTTCTAGGTTTTCTCTTGTAGCTAGCTACCCCTGACTGACTGTCTCATGAAAGAATATAAAATATCTGTACATGTATTAAAGCACCTTGTCTATCTATGCTAACTAAAAAATGCAGACTCATAAAACTAAAAGGCTCCTGGACAGAAAAGGAGGCAGTTCATCAAGTAGATGCAGCCTGCAGAACTGGAGGGAATCCTTGCTAACTAGCATCGGACAGAGGATTAACATCTAAAATATACAAAGAATTTAAATAACTAAATAAGAAAGCAAACATCCCAACTAATAAATGAGCTAATGAAATGAATAGACAGTTCTCAAAAGACAAATATAAATGGTCAATAAACACATGAAAAGTGCTCAGCCTCACCAACCATCTGAGAAACATGCATCAGAACTGTATTCGACTTCCTTACCCCAGTCAGAATGGCTATTATTACAAAAACAAACAGACAAACAAGCCCCCCAAATGCTAGTGTAAGGACAACATAAACCACATTTGTCTCCATTTAAGGACCAGGTCTGATTTTGAAAAAGGCACCAGCTCCAGGAACAGTCTATAAAATCCAGAACAAGATCATAGAACTCCCTCCCAAAGAACAGCCTGGGGATAACCACAAAAATGGGGAAGTATCTCATCTCAGAATGGGCCATCTGCACTGGCCAGTCCTATTTAATCACATGATTGCTTGTTCATGACATAGGAATGCAGACCACCTACCACCTGTGACCACCCCTCCCAGCATTCACCAATGAAATTTTAGATTACCTAATCCTTCTAGAGAGTTCCCCCAGTTCCCTATAAGAAGGTCTGTGTGCCTTTATCTAGGGTCACCATTTCATGCTGATTGTTTCTGCAGAATAAACACTCTTTGGTTTTGCATACTATCTGAGTCTAGGGTCCTCCTTCAGTGATTTTCAGGCCCTTACATTAAGAGGATAAATGTGGACATAGGGGACATTATACTCTGCTAAAGGAAATATAAACTAATCCAACCTTCATGAAAATCAGTATAAAGATTCAAAATTCTCAAGCTCAATCTTCTAATGACCCAGCTGTATAGCTCCTAAGTATTTCCCCCAAAGACTCCAGGTCAGCATATTACAGAGATATATGCACATCATTGACTACTACAGAACTATTTATAACAGCTAAATCATGGAACCAACATAGGTGCCCAACAGCAGACATGGGTAAGGAAACTGTGGTGTACATATACAATGGGATCTTTTTCAACCAAAAATAAGAATGAAGTCATGTTATTTGTAGGAGAATGAACGAAACCAAAAACAGTTGTATTTAAGTGAATTTAGTGCCAGACAAATATTGTATGTTCTCTCTCATATGTAGTTTCTAGATTCCACATAGATATATAAAATTATGTAACTATATTTGACATGAAAATGAAGCAAGACCTCCGGGGAACAAAGTAAGCTAACAAGAGGGAGTGGGGAGGGGCTAACAGGAGAGAGTGAGGAGGGGCTAACAGGA
>NW_022196899.1:27881639-27908725 GCF_008632895.1 Mastomys coucha | reverse complement strand
AGGAGGGGCTAACGGGAGTGAGGAGAAAAAGGAGGATAAGGCACACTAAAGAAATACAGTCATATAGAATACAAGTTTTATGTAAATGGCCTTTTGAAATACAGTATCATGTATGGATAATGAAAATGTACAATATAATACAGAAAATGAAATAAAATAACAGAGTTCCTTCCAGCCAATTCTTTTTTTTATTAGATATTTTCTTTATTTACATGTAAATTTCTCCTTTCCCAGTTTCCCCTCCAAAAAACAAACAATCAAACAAATAAAAACAACAAGAACAAATCCCTGTTCCCTCCCCCCTTCTCATGCCTGCCACCCCATCCTCTCCCACTTCTTGGCCGTGGCATTCCCCTACACTGGGGCACAGACCTTCACAGGGCAGAGGTCCTCTCCTCTATTGATGATCAAATTTGCAATCCTCTACTAAACACATGCTGCCAGAACAATCAGACCCACCATGTGCAGTCCTTGGTTCCTTCCAGCCAATTCTATCTCATTTTTACAACTCTCCCTTGATTTCTCAACTCTACTCTGGCTCTGAGTTTTTCTCCTTTTTCCCAGCAAAACTCCACAGAATGATCATTCGGAAGGCTCTCCTCTGCCCCCCTCCTCAGCCACCCACCCTGAGGAGAGAAAAATGCATTTGTCCTTTTTTAACCTATATGCGAGCCATCTTCAGGTGCCCTAAGATCTTTTTTAAATGAGTATATAAAATCTCATCACTCTCCTAATACCCAATGCATTCTAGCAGAGATGCCCTACGCCTCCCTCAGAGCCTGCTTTGTGATAGAGATGACTGACCCAGGAAGCAATCCAAGATGAGCGTGTAGAGTCCCTGCTTATAACGCTTCAGTCATTAAAACAATGGCATTTTTGCACTCTTCTCAAAGTGCACAATTATGTTACCATATTAAACATATCCAAAGACTTTTGAAATTATAAATAAAAACCTGCTGATCCCCACAGCCAGGGCAAGGGGCTCTCTCATTCTATGACTCTCTCTCTCAGTGTCCAACTCACTAAGCAATGTGCCTCTCTAAAATTGTATGACTTCAACTTATAAAGACTTTTTGTTCCCTAAGTGCACAGATTGGATACTAAATAAACACCTTTAACAAGCTGGAGGAAAGCCTCAAAATAATTGAATTATTTTAGAACTTTCTTCATGTTTAGAGCCCCCCTTTTCTCCCCTTTGACTCATTATTGTCTCACTGCACAGATGGTGGCCTGTACTAGCCCTACAGACAGCTGAGGGTTTTGTTTGTTTGTTTTTGTTTTTGTTTTTGTTTTAGAAACCCTAAATGTTATTTGTTCAGGGTCTAAGGTATAGCTCAGTGCTTGTCATGAATGATACCCTGGGGTTCTATCCCCTGTACTGCATAAACCAGGCATGGTGTGCATGATTGGAGAGCTGGAAGAAGGCGGCTCAGGAGTACAGGGCCATCCTCAGCTACATAGCAAGTCTGAGGCTAACCTGAGCTACATGGGAGCCTCTATCCAACAACAACAACAAAAAGGCAGGAGAGACAGTTCAGCGGTTAGGAGTATCATTCTTGCAAAGGGCATGGATTTGATCCCTAGCACCTCATATACTGGCTCACACCACCTCATTCCAGGCTCGGGTGATCTGATTTCCTCTTCTGGCATCTGTGAGCAGCCAGGTGTGTGTATGCTGTGCAGAAATACAAGCAGGTGAAACAGCCATGCACATAAAATAAAAAAAATCAATTTTAGAAAATTAAAAGACAGTGATTTTTTTCCATTCTTAAATTTTCTATGAGGATATAAAAGTGATTCTCTCTTTGGCCATACCTGACAACCCCCAAGAAGAGGGCGATGAAATTATGTTATGGATATTATTTATAAAATGTAGATGGCCAAGCACTTGTTATGTGTCCAAGGAAGTTTATATCAATAAAGTTGTCACTTCCTTAGGTGGTAAGAGGGACCCGTGAACCATTCAGGACCTGGGTCCAGATTTTCAGCACTGAAAAGCTGTGCTTAGATCTTCATCGAAGGGTGCCCTTCTCCATAGGAACATCACCATGTGCTTTCTCATCCATGAAAGCAGATTAGATTTTACAAATTCAGAGAAGAATTGAGGTCTATGGCTCTAGACAGTCTTGAGACAAAAACTAAAAGAGAGTGTGGTTTCTAGTGTACATTGTCAATTTGAATGGATCTGGGATCAACTTAGAAACAGCCCCTTGATCTTTGGGAGGAGTTAGGGTACAAAAGGGAAAGAAGAATGTGATGTAATTCTATTTACTTAAAATATGTTTTTAAATGTTAACAAATTCAGATAAATTGAAATTATGTACCTTTTCTCATCGTGATGCAATAAAACTTAAATCAATAAAAAAAAAGAAAGTGCATTAGCATGTAGGTGGGCTTTGAGATCCCCTCTGCTCAGGCCCCTTGCAGTGCAGAATCTAGTCTACTCCTTGCTTCCTACTGGCTCCTGACGGAAGCCAACCTCCTTTCAGTTGCCCTCTAATCAAGATACAGAGCTCTCACCTTCTCTCTAGGACTGAATCTGCTGGATGCTGCCATAATTCCCACCATGATGATGATGGACTGACTCTCTGAAACTCTAAGCCAGCCCCAATTAAATGTTTTCTTTATAAGAAAAAAAATCCAGCCCCTTGACTACATGGCTAGAGATCTGGGGACTCATCTACCATGGCTGACATCATCCCCTGGATGGGATCCTGGACTGTATGGACAGAGAGAGGTTGGGAACACTGCACACAGCATGACTGGCTCCCTCAAGCTCCTGCTGCCACGATCTCCCTGTCCACGGGGAGCCAAAATAAACCCTTTCTCCCTTAAGCCAAGGGCATTTTATCACAGTACCAGAAAACGAACTAAGATAGAAAACATACATATACTAGGCAGAACAGGAGCCCCAGAAATCTGTGTTACCCCTCAAAAAGCAATGAGCATCTGTGTTATCCTCCCCAAAGCCCAGACATATGTGCTCCCCCAAAGATTACTTAAGCATGAGAAGAGCATAGGCCTTTGTTCAGTTAGCACATTCTTATGATGCCCGCATGACCAGACATCAGTACTGACTCCCTCCGACCTTGCTTTCCCCTCTGTGAGACAGTGGTTTTAGAACTGTGAGGGTGAGCAGCATCATGAATGATGTACTTACCATACGGGTTGGTAGGGTTTTCCACTTTTGTTTCTGCTGCAGTAAATATTGAGTCGAAAGAACCTTGACTCAAAAAAATTAATATGTGACATTTTTACATATGTGGCTCCTTTATCTCTGAGTCTTAGACCTAATTATTTAAAGCTGCTACGTCAAAACGCACACAGAAGGTGGGGCTACAAGAGAATGTATGTTCTGTATTGGGCCACCCATCTTCCCACTACAGTTTTAGTGCATGGTGGAAGTTGGTACTTTTCCCCCCAGGGTCATGGCATCACTGGACCAATCTTACTGTTGATCAAAACTCAAGTGTACTTTGTTCTCACTGCACTCAGAACCTGGATGCCTCTGGATTTGCAGTGATGTTATTTTCTAATGAAATCCATTGCTCATCACCACATAAGGCAACCAATCATCATGTTTACAAGGAGAGGCCACCTCCCACATCTTCCCAAAGGTATCCCATGTGACACCTAAAGAGAGTGAGATTCTACCAACATGACAGTGAACAGGCCAGAACAGCACCCACAGAGCCTAGAGTTAAGACCAACCAGCCCCTTTTTTGTACCCTGAAAACAGAAAGCAAGCACTCCACTGGTAGGGCAGCCTAGGGACCATCACAACCTCAGGTCCCAGGCCCTTACATGCCGGGCAAGGTAAAGTCCAGCTTGAACCTCCTCCTCCTCCTCCTCCTCCTCCTCCTCCTCCTCCTCCTTGTCCTCCTCCTTCTCCTCCCTCTCCTCCTCCTCTTTCTCCTCCTCCCTCTCCTTCTCCTCCTTTGCTTCCTTCTCCTCCTCCTCCTCTTCCTCTTCCTCCTCCTCCTCCTGTTCCTCTTCCTCCTCCTCCTCTTCCTCCTTTGCTTCCTTCTCCTCTTCCTCCTCTTCCTCTTCCTCCTCCTCTTCCTCCTCCTCCCTCCTCTTCTTCCTGCTCCTCCTCTTCCTCTTCTTCCTCTTCCTCCTCCTCCTCCTCTTCCTCTCAGGTCCTCCAAGCCCCTCCAGAACACTGGAAGTTTGGTGGCATTTCTGTGAAGGAAAGCAGCCTTGGCTCTTGACAAAAGGCTCCAAGCAGTCCTAACAAGCAAACAGGACACCAAAACCTCCAAAAAAATTCTCAGGCTCACCAGCGCCTTTCAGAAATCTCACCCTTGCCCTCTATTCCTGTAACTTTTGAAGGTGCCACACAGATCTTAGGTTCTTAAGATCCCCAGAATTAGCTGATTGGGGGTTGCTTTATCTTTACAAAGAATAAAATATGTAGTGTATCAGTTGTTATGCAAAGAATAGGAGGCTTGCAAGTCAGAAATCCGGTGATCCTGGTGACCCAGTTACTACTCAGGGATTAACCAGCTCTCCAGGTCTCCAGCACACAGATACCAGTCTTGCAGAACACTGATTAAACCAGAGGGAAGAGGGAATTTTCACTGCTTTACTAACAAGGACCATCAAAAATTCTCAAAACTTTAAGCAAGCAGTTAACCATCCATAGGCTGAACAGTTAAGCCCAATGGGCTTTCCGGTCTGCTTACAAATTTCTAATGCCTTCTTTGCAGAGATACTTCACATAACATAAAGTGTGTCCATCTCAGCAGAAGCACTCAGATAAGCTTCAAGAAAGCTTATAAAAAATAAAATATTGATTGTACACGAGACCAGTAGACAGCCCACATTATCGCTGCTGAGGGTCAACAATGATGGTGGTCAAGAGTGTACAGCATCACTCCCAGATACTGATGTGGGTCAGCACATAGAATACCACAACCACCTCACCGAGATAGGTTACCACACACACTAACTGACTTGCTCTTCCTCCTGAGCCCAGCCCTGTCCCTCAGGTTTCAGACTACTATCCAGAAACTGTTACAGAGTTAAAGCCCCTGGAAACTGCAATATCAGCACAAACCGGTGCCCCAGTGCCACCCTCATGGCAGCTTGCCAGGCATGCTGTTTTAAAGTCAAGCATTAGGAGGCAGCAATGGCTCAAAACCACAAGGCAGAGATGTGGCTTCAGGAAGTTGGGGAAAAAGAAACGCCAGAGTGTGGAAAACAGACCTGTCTGAGACAAACTTCTGGGAGCTCAGATTTCGTGTGGTGAGCATTCAGAGGGGCTTGTCCCTCATCCAGACTCGTGTGAGACCACCCGAGGCCTGTATTCTGCATTTTATCATCTCTATTAGACAACAACAACAAAACTCCAGCCAGGAATCTAAAGAGTTAAGCAGTTCTTAAAGCCCCTGGCCTCACTGGGTTGTTTTGCTCTTGGCTCTGGGAGCAGGAAGGCTGCCTCTGTGGGGTTCTGCGCCCCACCTTAGAAATGTGGTCTTCAGTATAAACACTTTTCATGCCACCCTGAGACACCAAACTGGCTCTGCTCATTTGCTCCATTCCGGCTGAGCTACCTCTCAAACTTAAAATAACACTGTGCCATTTATACGTGCCAATGTTCCGTTTGCCTTTTTAAGATTACCTGTGGCATGTGCTCTAATCCAAAGTATAATGTTTCAGGTAACAGATCTGTCTGACTTTCAGGAAGTTAAAAATGCACTTTTTGATTTCTCAAACAGGAAACTACCTTGTTATTTTAACTGTGGTTCATCGAAATATTTAAATGACAAGACAGTTTGCTTAAGTCACCTTTAAAACGGTTTGGCTTTTAAGTAGCAAAACAACTCTTGCCTCTCTCTGGATGTTTATTGTGAGAAAATATGCTCACATAATTTATACTACAATTTTACCTCATGCATAAATGGAGAGAAATTATGATGACTGTAAATTAAAACGGCAATGTACAAGGGATGCTTAGCTCACAGAAGCACCTCCAGAGCCAGCGCCTGTGGTAGTCACATTGTGTCTTAAACTGCTACGCTAGCACACGTAGGTTCCATGCGGCACAATGCCCAGCATCACAGAGAACACAAGAGGAAGCAGCAGTGAGAACGTTGATTGCCACCAGTAAAGAACAGCTAAGTCACATCAAACAACGCAAGCCTGGCAGGAAACCCCCTTCCCTTCAAAGGCGTGCACGCTTATTCCAAACTCCACCAACAAGCAAACCTCAGCTCTGTTGCAACGAACCCTGAACAGGGATGAAAGAAAACAGCACGCGTTACTTACTGTTCGTAAGACAGCTATCCACATCCTTCCGGTTCCGACGGGTGAAAAAAGGATAGTGCGAAGAAATCTATCAGGCAAAAAGAAGAGGAAAGCAAGTGTTAGTCGATGGGAAATTCACATCCCCGGGTTCTCTTGAGGCAGTTCCCACAAGATCCCAGCACTCGCAGAGAAAGAAAAAAGTTGGACGAATCATCACACCCTCGTTCTTTACAATCACGCGAAGCTCCAAACTTTCCCAGCTCCTACTGCTCAGTCTCTTGGACAGCAAGACGTCCAACTTCGGCCCCACTGGAGACGACTCAGTCCACCACAGAACCACGGTAACTTCAACACCCGGTCTACAGCTCCCGCTTCTCTCCCATTCTCCATTCACTTTTTCCCTTCCTAGGGAAAGCTCATAGGTCTGTTCTCCGTGCCCCCCTAGTCAGGCTTGGCTTTGAAATGCATTTCAATCTCTCCACACAGACTGCTTTCATTGCATTTAGAGTCCCACTAAGGCCCAGCTTTAAAAGCTACGGATTCTTTTTTTCTTTAGCCTTCCTCACAAAGGAAGGGTATTTTGTAAATTACCAGCTCGTTCAGATCAACAAAAGGTACTTTCATAGAAAGCCCCATTTCATTTTGCTCAAATTTGATTACAAGGATGGAGAAAAGGGAAGGAAGTCAAAAAGAAAACCCCAGATGGCTTTTCCATTCATCGCGGTGAATGAGCTTTATCTCTGCCTTTTGAAACCGCAGCCGTGGAAAAGCATTTCTGTTGGCTTAAAAAACTTGACAAAAATTATTGGTTTGCCATTTCTCATGCAACAGCCATTGGGAACTGGATGAAAAGACTTTTTCATGGGATCGCCTGCTTGGATCAAAATAATGGAGATTAGGTATTTCATTATAAATTACAGTGGGAGATAGAGCGCCTGTCATATTAATAGCTACCTGCTCGTGGCCTTCAATGTAGCTGTTCTCCTAGACAAAGGACCAAGAGGGTTGTCTATTGAGCTTGTACTTTAGGCCTGATCAATTTTCTATCATCAAGGCAAAAGGTGAGATGACTAACAAAGGAATTCACACATGACTGACCTCATAAGCCTATAGATAAAACAGCTTAAAGAGGCAAAATACATCCTGAAATTATGGATGATAAACTGCATAAAGATGGAGAAGAAAACAGAGTGGAGGACGGGAGAGGAGAGCAGTCTCTATAATTCTCCCTCTTTTGGCCAAATGGACACATTAAAAGCGACTTGTTCTCAGCTGCAGATAATTGCAGCCTGTGGTTTGCAGTGGTCTGCTAGAAACCCTTCCGCCTACCCCTTTCCCCCTAGGCACCGTCTCAGTCATTTCATTTGCTATTAACGGCAGCATTGTGTTCAGGATAAAGCTTCCACCGAGTCACACTTGAAAACTGAAAAATGAAAAAGAATCCCAAACAGCACAAGCTTGCGATGCTGCGCTGTGGAAGATGGCATTTATTCTCTCTCTGGGCTCCTGGCCAGCACAGCAATTCCCAGAGTCTAAGCTGCACCTAGAATTAAAACTTGGAACTTTAGTGCGGTCCAGTGAAATACGGGACTCAGTGGTGGTGCTCTCAGTCACCAGCGAAAACAAACTCCTCAGCAAAGACCCAGAAAGGGATGGGTGCTTCCGGCTCATCCTGTCTCTGGGGGATACTTTATGTTTCTAATCAAAGTCACCCAAATGACTGCAGATATAACTGAAGTCCTTTACCCTCTGCTGTTGCAACAGAATTGTCATAGAATTGCCCTCAACTTTCCTAAATAGAAAACAGGGCTAGACTTTCTGGCCACTAGTTCATTTGCTTTTTGAATTCAGGATGATAGTAAAGAAAGTATCTTCCAGGGATAAAAACCAGGGTTCAGTTGTCCCCATTGCCTGAAAACACAGCCTAACAGTGCACATACAATACATAATACACCTAATACTAGATAAAAACAAACAGTGCACATACAATACATAATACACCTAATACTAAATAAAAACCTATGTGAGCAGGAGAAATTTTCTGTGCTATTTTAAACCACAGAGCAATATAAGGTTATTAATATAAAGGGGCTTTTAGCTGCCTAAAAACATTGGCTGTGGCAGTAATTGTCAAAACAAGGCCACATTTGGATGGGCACCTGTGACCGCACTTAATGGTTTCCAGATGATCTTGGGCATGAGTAGCTTTAGTGTACACTCACATACACAATAATAGAACTATGATAATATAAAATTCAATTATGTATGGATCAAGAAACAAGAATATGATGTGATCTTTGCTGTATTCAATGGTTGCATATTGTCTCGGACTGCACTGCCTTCATTTGTCTCTCAGGGAGCCCTGGAGCCTTAGACTGTCTTCATCATTCCAAGACAGAAAATTCAAAGTTGCTAACTGGTAGGTGCCAGTGAACAGACAGGCTCTTCCAAGCATGGTATAAACTTGGCTCGTCATGAACCTCACAGAGGGTGAGATAGAACACATCTTAGGAGTTAGAAATTCTATGTAGCCCTTGACCAAGTTATTTTGCCTCTAAGAACTGACCCAGTTTAAAAAAAAGTCAGAAAATGAAGATAAAGATTATCAGCCCTTCCCCCAAAAAGATACATACTGCCCTTTTCCTTTCTTTTGCTGTAATAAACGTCATGCACAAAAGGGGCTTGGAGAGGAAAGGGGACCACTTGGCTTCTGGTCATTATTGCAGTCCACTGCGGACAGTCAGTCAGAAACAAGCAGAAACCATGCCCTCCATGGCTTGCTCAATTTGTTTTGTTTTTGTTTGTTTGTTTGTTTGTTTTATACAACTCAGAGCCACCTGCCAGGGGATAGCACTGTCCACAGTGGGCTGGGCCATCTCGCATCAATCATTAACCAAGGAAAACATCTCCACAGACTTATCTACAGGTCAATCTGATGGGAACATTTTCTCAAGCAAGTTTCCCTCTTTCCAGGTGACACACTAGCTTGTGTCAAACTGATAAAAATCTAACCAGCACACCTACCAAAAATGGAACAGGGGTTAGGGATACACATTCAGGAAGCAGGCTTGCTGAGTCCCAGTGACAATACATTGGTGTCGTTGGTCTTCTGTGCTTTGGCTCTCACTCCTATAAGTCAGACTCAGACTTTTTAACCCTAGAGCTTGGAAGGCTGAAGCAGGAAGAGGAGTTCTAGGCCACTGTAGCCTCTGCAGTACTTCTAGTCTAGCCTGAGCTACCTATCAAGACCCTGTCTCAAAAAGGGTTTGGAAGGGTGGTGGGTGAGGTGTGATGATGCGTGCCTTTAATCCTAATACTCAGAAGGTGAAGGCAAGGGATCTCTCTGGGTTCAAGGCCAGCTTCGTCTGCATAGCAAGACCTTATATACGAAAGAAAGAAAGGGAGGAAGGAAGGAAGAAAAGAAGGAGAGAAGGAAGGAAAGAAGGAAGGAAGGGAGGGAGGGAGGGAGGAAGGAAGGAAGGAAGGAAGAAAGGGAGGGAGGGAAAAAGGGACAGAAGGAAAAAGGGAGGGAGGGAAGAAGGGAAGGAGAAAGGGAAGGAGGGAAGGAGGGAGGGAGGGAAGGGGGAAGGGAGGAAGGAAGGAAGGAAGAAGGAAGGAGTGGGAGGCCCTCCAAAGTGTTGTGATGTACTAAAAAATGAACAGCAGAAAATGACTTTACGGAAGACAGAAAATACTTATAAGTGTACATCTGGAAATAGTTTGGCATATAGAATATGTTCAGAAAACATACTACAGAGCAACATATAAGCAAGAACAATGGGCAATAGACTGAAACAGAGATTGTATGAAAGGTGTGCAAATGGCTGAGAGCTGTGTGGAAGCGGCTGCCTAGCCCCATGAATGAAACCCTGCATGCTGCTGTCGGGACTGTCAGTGAACAAAGGCACCTGCCACTGAGCCTGAGGACCCAGCTTCCATCCTCAAAATCCACATGATGCAAGAAGAGAACCAACTCCTAGAAGTTGTCCTCTGACTGCAACATGTGTGCCTTGGCAGGTGCATAAACATACACTTCTGCTCCCCTCTCCAAATGTTAAACAAAAGCCCACAATGAGCTATGGTCCCAACACATGGAAAAATGGCTACCATTAAAAAGACTAAAAATAATAAGTGCTAGAAAGAATATGAGAAAGAGAACCCCTACAACTATTGGTTCAACTATGTATGAAGGTTTCCTAAAGCCCTTAAAAACAGAATAATTAGGGGCTGGGGAAGAGAGTTTTCAGTTGAAAGCACTAGCTACTCCTCCAGAGGATCAGGGTTCAATTCCTTGCACCCACATGGTGGCTCACAACCATCTGTAACTCCAGTCCCAGAGGTCTGTGCGTGTACATAATGCACAAACACACATGTAGTCAAAATGCCTATACACATAAAAAAATTTTACATGAACAAAACCCAGAAATATCATGTGGCCTGTTAATCCCTCTCCTGGTATACAACACAAGAAAATGAAACCTGTGTTCTTCCAGCAATAATATTCAGAACAAGGAAGCCTGGGTGGAAGAAAGCAGAAGAAGTGGATATCGCAGACTAGATTAGCACTGGATAGTCTTCAGTAACTAAAACGTCTAGAAAGTTGTAGAGTCTCTGAGACAGTGTTGTCTTAGGAGTCGTGGTTTTACTACATCTAAGCTGGCCTTGTACTCATCGCCCTCTACCTTGGGTCTCTCAGGAGCTGGATTACAGGTGTGTACCTCCATCCCTGGCTTCCCAAGACACTGATAACATCTAGACACATGGCAAAATGGGGTTGAAGTTATAAAAATTGAAATGAATTCTGATATCTTCAGTTCCTACATTTCTGAAAGAAAAATACATCAAACTGAAAACTGAGACTTTTTGAGAAACTTCTACGAATGGAAAGAAAGCTTCAAAAACTTGCAAACACCTCAGGAGCTGGTATCTGTACTTCTGGCTACCTGCAGAACCTAAAGAAAAGTCTCAACAGCTGTCTCTACACTCAGATACAAAGCAGTGTTATCTACAGTATCAATGAAAAGAGACATTCGAAGGGCAACAAGATGAATGGAGACAGAATAGCATGCATACAGACAACAAACTGTTAGTATTGCAGAGGAAGAAGATCCAACATCCCAAGTAAAATAAGCCAGTTACAAAAAGACAACTAAGTATGAGGGGCTGAGAAGATAGCTCAATCAGTAAAGTGCTTGCTATGTAAGCATGATGCCCTGAACTCAATTCCCAATATCCATGTAAAAAGTGGACCTGGGGCATATACCTATAATCTCACCAATGGAGATACAGAGACAGCAGGATCCCTGAGGTACACTAGCCATCCATTCCAACTGTATCATTGAGCTCAATCACAGTGAAAGATGGTGCTTCAAAACATAAGGTAGAAAGCAATAGAGGAAGATACCCAGCATTGACCTCTAGCCTCTACATACATGGATATGTACATTTATATACAGTGCGCACACACTCGGATGGGTACAGCATGCCTTCACATTCATCAAAGTCCTAAACAAGAAGAAGATATGTAGTTAATGGAGGCTGGAAGAAGGGGGGAAAATGGAGTTGAATGATGAGCTTGTAATTATAGTTTTGCAAAATGAAAGCTCTCTGGGCATGGAGTGGAGGGGAGGGGGTTGCTGACTACAAAAGAATATAAATGTAACACCATGCTCTGCACAGTGAAACTGGTTAAAACAGTAGACTATGTTTACACATCTATGATGAAACCTATGACAGTGTGGCTTCCTGGCTTGCAGTTTTAGTCTCATAAGCATCTAGCATAACCTGGAAGAAGAAAAGAGTAAGAAAGGGGATAGCAAAGGGAAGAATTTCAGTGTGAGGTTAGCTGTGGGGCTCAGACACTTCACTCAGCTGCCCAAAGAGAATTCAGTCAGGGGTTCTGCTGACCAGGCTGGGCTCTGGAACTGAGCTTGACCAACTGGGAAGGAGACATGGACATTGTGAATGCTATGGCACATCCTGTGCCAACAGACCTTAGAAGAGGGCCAGACTGACCAGATTAAGGTTGAAGATTTAGATAGGGAGGTAGGGTTGATCATCTGCTCTTTGAGAATGGCACAGAATCATTTCCAGCCCTCTGGGGAGATTCTTCCTTAAGAACATTATCCTTATAAAACTGAGGATGGCCTTCACATACTTATCTTCAACATCTGCCTCCCATGGGCTGGGATGACATGCACGTGCCCCACTTTCAAGTTAACCATTTTCCTTTTCACAAACTTTGTCCTGTAGTTTATCCAGCCAGCACTACAGCAGAAAACCATATGTGTGCACACAGAGCTTAACAAACAAAGGATGGAACTCTCTCATTCTAGGTGAGTAATTGGAATAACATGTAAAAAGGCAAACTTTTCTAAATGGGACTGAAATGATTCGAAGTGAGTTCCAGATACCCCATTCCCATGACTGCCTCTCAGTGGATGAGACAGTTATTCTTTTTACAAACTGCCAGATCTCAGTAGAACTGCCAACGTTTCTACTAGTCTCTAAGACCAAACTCCTGAAGCACTTCAAGTGACAATCTCTTTTCTATCTCATAATGAGAGAAAAACAGGAAAAACAACTTCATTTCTCCTAATTTTTCTAATTCTGTTCATATATTGCCCTAAAGGTTCCAGACCCCAAATCAGCAATATAGTTGAATCTCTCCATTCCTTTGTGCCTCATAATTAATGTTCTTCCATTTTTTCCTGTATGATACGTGACTTTCAAGTGCCACGGTCATGCACAGTCCTGATTACACTGATAATAGGCAGTTTCCCCTGCCCCTTCTGTGTAGAAGCAGAGCAATGCCTTCCCTTTCCTTACTCACCCTGTGGTCCAATTCAGCCTTCTGGAAACTCTGCTCATGATCTTGGTCTCTAGTTTCCTGGTTGTCTAGTCCTCCAAGTCAATACTCCAAGTTCAGTGAGAAACTTCCTCACCCACACGAGACTCTGCTCTGCCCCCTTTTCTCCACAGTCAGTGGCTACCATTCCCTGTTCACGATCTTCCATAATAGGGAGACTCCTGACTCCAAAGTCTACACTCCAGCTTTGAACCAAAAGCCACTTCCACTTCAGGGTGTTAAAACTAGCCTGCTGTCATTCATACCTCCAGCCAGCTTGAGAGCATGCGAGGAAGAGATAGGGAGATGGCTCAAGAGACTCAAACCTTAGTTCCTCCATCTCCAATTTGGTAAAAAGCAATGTACACTGCCCTGGAACAAATCTCAAGCCATCACTGGCCATTCTGTCTTGCCTTCACACTTACTGAGTGTGAAATATGCTGTGATGCACATGCAAAAGCCACAGGACAACTTGTGGACATTGTTCTATCCTTCTACCATGTGGGTCCCAGGTACTGAACTCAAATTGTGAGAATCTGGCAGCAAGTTCCTTTACCTACCGAGCCACCTGCTATATCCCTGTCACTATAATATGCACACATTGTGTGTATGAGGAAGCAGAGGAGTTTGTCCTCGAGTGCCATGTGCTTTGTTTGGTGTATTTTGTTTGTTTTGTTGTGTCTTGTTCTGTTTTTGAGACAGGTTCTCTCACTGGGACCTGGGACTTACAAAGGAGGCTAGGCTGGCTGGCCCGCGAACCCCAGAGATCTGCCTCTCTCCCTCCCCAGTACAGGCATTACCAGCATGGGTCGTGTTGACCCATCTTTTCACATTTATGGTAACTGTTATGCTAAATGAGGTGGGAAGACTCACCTAGAGTGATGGACTACCACTCCCCGCCTGCGAGCCTGTACCTAGATCTGAGCAGCAGTATGCAGTGATGTCTCTCTGTTCTTAATTACAGATGCAAAGCAATCAAGTCTCTCAAGCTCCTGCTGCTGTGACTTCCCCTCAAGGATGGATTGTGCTGAGGTGTAGAACTGTGAGCTAAAATACACATCTCTTCCCTCAAGTTACTTCTCAGGGTATATCCTTTTGTTGGGATATTTTAGCAAAACAACAGGAAAAGAAACAAGATACTGGCACAAGGAACTGGCATCTGTGTTTCCAGTCTTGAGCATCTGATAGGCCACTGGGATCAGTGATCATGGCAGCCCAAACTGGCACACACAACAGCTTTCCCACCAGCTCAGAACAGAATAAATAGACCACAGCTAGACCTGTATCTCCAGCTAGGCTAAGAGTTAGTTCTCCAGAATCTCTGTCCAGACTCCCATATAAGCTCAGTCCAAAAAAAGATGGAAAAAAAGTCTGCTTTATGTAATGGGATGTCTTCAACATAGAATCAGGAAAAGGAATTAAGCAAAAATGCTTAAAAAAAAGTAGCAATGGTAACATTTCTGAAGCTAACTGTGGTGGTTTGAATTAGAATGGACTTTATGGCTAATTATTTGAATGCTTAGGCCCCAGTTTGTGGAACTGTTTGGGAAGGAATAGAAGGTGCAGCCCTATTAGACAAGATGTGTGCTGTGTCATCTTGCCACAAGCTAAAGTCACTTGAGAGGAGGAAATCTCAAGTGAGAAATTGTCTCTATAGAATTGGGTGTAGCCAAGCTGGGAGGATGCTTTTTAGTGATTGATGTGCTAGGGCCTAGCCCATTATGAATGATATCACCCTGAGCTGCTGGTCCTGGGTCCTGTGAGAAAGTCGTGAGGAGCAAACCAGGAAACAGGACTCTTCCATGGCTTCATCATCAGCTCCTGCCTCCAGATTCTTACCCAGTTTAATTCCTGTCTTAGCTTCCCTCAGTGGACTGTAACTCTGGATGTATAAACCAAATAAATACTTTCTTCCCAAAATTGACTTTGGTCATGTTGTTTCATCACAACAATAGTAACTCTTAAGAAGACAGGTGTGTCACTGTAAATGGGCTTTGAGGTTTCAAACTCCTGTCATTCTCAGTTATGCCCCTCTCTCTCCCTCTCTCTCTCTCTCTCTCTCTCTCTCTCTCTCTCTCTCTCTCTCTCTCTCTCTCTCTCTCTGCCTTCTACTTGTGGACCACCACTTGTGAGTTCTGGATTCTGTCTTCCTCTGCAGACCCAGCTTAGCTTTTCCCCTCCAACTATCTGACTGTTCCTTTCTAGCCCATCTCCATTACTTTGTGACAGCTGCCAATCTGAAGAAACACTTTCTGCCAGGGACCCAGAGTAGGCTTAGACTTGGTAGGTAGTGTTAAATATCTATCCTGTCCTCGATTATAGAATCTTCAAACTTACTCTTGGTCTTGTAACAGCCTGTTGTTGGAGCCCCTCCTCCAACCCCAGCTCCATTCCCTGGAACTTCACCTCTTGATGTGGTTCCTCTAGCTCTTTCCTAAGGACCCTCTTACCCTTCCCTCTTAGCCCAACTCTATTCCTTTCTGTAACCACTGACCTGCAGAAGCTTTCTCTACCAAGGACCTCACAGCTACCATAACTGCCTAGGATCAAAAGAGTGCAACAGCAACCAAAGAATAGAAGAATACCTACCCAACAAAGACAAGACCAGACACTGACATCAAGAAATATATCAAGCACCACAACTCCAAATGCCTAATCTCATGCACAAGAACAAAACCACTGAAGAGCAAATAAACTAGAAGCAAGTAACCCTATTGCAGAAGTCCCTGAGAAATGCAATATAGCTGAAGCACAAGACATGGACTTCAAAACAGCAATTATGAATATTCTCAGTGACTTTAAAGAGAGTATGAGTAAAATCCTTAATGAAATTCATGGAAACAGAAACAGTTGAATGAAATAATAAAGTCAATTTAAGACTTGAAAGTAGAATTTAACAAAGAAATAAAATCACTAAAGAAAACTAAAACTGAGTTGGGCAGTGGTGGTGCATGCCTTTAATCCCAGCACTTGGGAGGCAGAAGCAGGCAGATCTCTGAGTTTGAGGCCAGCCTGGTCTACAGAGTGAGTTCCAGGACAGCCAGGGCTATACAGAGAAACTCTGTCTTGAAAAACCAAGAAAAAGAAGAAGGAAAAAAAAGAAAACTCAAACTGAAATTAAACTGGAAATTAAAATTTTAGGCTGTAAAACAAAAACCTAAAAGGTAAGCCTTGCCAACAGATTATAAGACATGAAAGAGAGATTCTCAGGTGCTGAAGACAGAGTAGAAGAAATAGGTATCTCAGTCAAAGAAAATTCTAGGCACAAAACTCCCAGGAAATCTGGAACACTGTGAAAAGACCAAACCTATGGATGATGTATAGAAAGGAAGAAGAAGCACAGGTCGAAGGCACAGAAAATATTTTTAGCAAAAATAATAGAAGAAAAATCCTCCAGCCTAAAGAAGGAGATATCTATTTATGTACTAAAAACATGAAGAACACTACATAAAGAAAAGAAATCTCCAGGACTTCTATTAAGTAAAACAAAGAATAAACATTAAAAGCTACAAGGGAAAAAGACCAAGCATATATAAAGCAGATATATTAGAATAATACCTAGCTTGTCAATGGAGACTCTGAAACCAGATGGCCTGGATGGATGGATGGATGTTCTAGAAACTCTCAGAGGTCATAGATACTAGCCATGACTACTATACCCAGCAAAACTATCAATTACAATAGACAGAGAAAAATCATTCCCTGACAAACACCAAATTTAAGCAATATTTATCTACCAATCCAGATCTACAGAAGACACTTGAAGAAAAATGTCAGTCTGAAGAGGTTAAGCATACTCAATAAAACACAAGAAATAAATAATCCTACAATAGCAAATCAAAAGAGGGAGAAGAACCCACACCATATCAACAAAATAACAAGAATCAATAAATACTGCTCATTGATAGCTCTCAATATTAATGCTCTCAGTTCACCATGAACTAAAATACATATAAAAATACACAGACTAGTAGATTAAATTAGGAAACAGTATCCACATTTCTTCTACATCAAAAAACACACTTCACCATCAAGGATAGACATTTCATCAGGGAAAATGGATGGAAAAACTATTCTAAGCAAATGGAGCCAGGAAGGAAGCAGGTATATCCATTTTAATGTCTGAAAAAAATAGACTTCAAATCAAAACTAATTGGAAGAGACAGAGAAATAAACTGCATATTCATCAAGGAAAAACTCATCCAAAAGAATATTAAATTCCTAAACATTTATGTACCAAATACAAGGTCACTCAAGCTTATAAAAGAAACACTACTACAATAAAATTACATATTGAACTTTATACAGTGATAGCAGGCAACTTCAATTGCCCACTCTTCCCAGTAGATGGATTATTCAGATTAAAAACTAAACAGAGAATACTGGCATTAAATAGCATCATAGATCAAATAGACCTAGCAGATACGTACCCAAACACAAAAGAATATACTGTTTTCTCAACAGTCCATGGAATCTTCTCCAAAATTGATCACATACTTGGACACAAAGTGAGTCTAAAGAGATAAAAATTGAAATAATTCCCTGCATCCTGTCTGACCACCATGGATTAAATCTAGACATCAACAATGACAGGAAGTATACAAACTCATAGAAGCTGAGCAGGTCACTGCTGAATAAAAAAAATGGAACAATATAGTAATAAAGAAGGAAATTAAATACTTTTTAAATTTAAATAAAAATGAAAACACATGTCCAAACTTGTAGGACAAATATAAAGGCAGTTCTAAAAGGCAAGTTCATGACACTAAATGCAAAATCAAAAAAGTGGAGAGCTCTCATATTAGTCACTTAGCAACATACCTGAAAACTTTAGAACTACAAGAAAAAACAATATCCAAAAAAGAGTAGTCAGTAAGAAATAATCAACTCAGGAATTAAATCAACAAAATAGAAATAAGAAACCACAATAACAACAAAATAAAATAAAACAACAAAAATATAAGTTAAACAGAAAGTTGGTTCTTTGAGAAAATCAACAAAATTGACTACCTCTAAGCCAGATTAACTGAAAGATGGAGAGAGAAGATTCAAATCAATAAAAGTAGAGGTAAAGGGGGAGATTAACCTGATAGCAAGGCCCCACTGCTTTGAGAACATGTGCGTATGTCACCAAACATGGACAAGTTGGGCTGGTGCATAACTAGGCATTCTACTCCTTCTGATTATCCTACATAGTATTAGAAGGTGTTCTGCATGCTACCAGAGTAAAATGTAATTATCAATATCTTCCAACTACAAACCCTGTCGCCTACAATAGTGATCTGTCTGCAAGATATACTGGTGCATCAGTGGCAGAGGTGTCATTGGAGTAACCCACCACTTTCTGAGTGAATTTACTTGTTTTTGTGTGTGTGTGTGTGTGTGTGTGTGTGCATGTGCGTGTGTGTGTGCATTATTTTGAGATAAATATAAAGTGCTTAGTATGCTGAGAAATTTGTTTTGTTTGTGACAAAGAATCCCTCTGTAACTCAAAGTGGCCTGGAACTATCTATGAAGCCCAGACAAATCTTAAACTCACTAAAAAAAAATAAGATATAAGCTCTTAACTATTGTTCCAGTGCCATGCCTACCTGCTGCCATGCTCCCCGCCATGATGCTCATGGACTCTAACCCTCTGAAACCTTAGGCCCTAAATGAACTCTCTCTTCTACAAGTTGCCTTGACTGTAGTGTGGCCTCACAGCAATAGAAGACTAAGACACCAACCAGCTCTCATAAAACAGTCTTATAAATTACCTGACCAGAATAAGGTTCTGCTTAGATTTCAGGCCCACTCCCCGGAAGGGACTGCATACCTAGTGCTGTAAACTGATCAAAAAAGTCCATGGCTAGAGAGGCCATAGGCTCTGATGGAAAAGCTGCTGCTGTCACTTTACTGAATGGGCATGACAGAACTATTAAACTCCTTTCTAAATACTTTTGTCTTTTCCCATAGACTGCTCTCAACCTTGTCCAGAAAAGTGTCTTTTTGCAGTGAACAACAGTTAATGCAGAGACACATGACTGATCAAAGTGTTGAGAATAAGGCCAGTAAGTGTTCAATTCTGACTGAGACATTCGCATTACCTCCTTCAAAACTCGGGGAAAACCATGGAAGAAATGTAAAAGAATGTCAGAGGCAGGGCAGACCGCCATAGTGAGTCTCACTTTTCTGAACGAGACATGGTCCTGCACTCAAGAACTCTCAACAGCTCTGGTTACTTCCTCAAGATACACACAAGATAGATTCCATCTACATCACAGAATGCAGAGAGACTCACAAGGCCCAATCCTTCTTGATGATTTCTAAGCAAGAAATGGTTGCCAGGAAGTGAGGAGACCTCATCTTCAGTCATGCAGCCATTGGTAAGACACCAATGCTTCTGTGAAGAATTCCCATCTGTGCTCCTGTAAGTAATTAAACTCAGTGACTCACTCCTGGCAAAAGGCATTCGAGTAAAGGCAAGGCTAGCTGGGAAGAGAGAGGGATTAGCAACGGTAGACAGAAGGTGATTGGGTGAGTGTGATCGAAATACAAGTGAGAAAATATAATGAAACCTATTGTTGAATATGGTACATGTTAATAAAAAACCCAACTCACTTACACATTTGCTGTTATCTAGAGAAGAAAGCAAAAGCCTCTCAACAGAGATAAAAGAAATATTTTTTAAAGCACCAGAGATCATGGAGCTAAAGAACACAGTAACAAAGCTGAACTTTCCACTAGAGAAGTGTAGCAGCAGCTTGCATCAAACAGAAGGCAAAGATGAGTGACAGTAATCACAGCTGGGAAACCAAGCATTTCAAAGGATGAAGACAGTGCATCCTGGCCTGCATTCTGATGGCATCCAATCTAGGACCTAGGAGAAGTAAGAGCCCAGAGGGTGGTGTGTCCTCCCTGAGGTGGTTCCCTAATGAACAGGCCCAAGACAAGCTTTTGTACATGTTCTGCCTGTGAGGACATCCATGAACCAACAATCAGGTACCAATTAGACACTAAACTATGCTTTTTACCTCGGATGTCTTAGCTGTGGTATGTTGTCATAGTAACTGAAGCAGGGCAGGCTTAGAGATGATGTGAGAGTGTGAAAAGGAGAGAAAGAACCAAAGGCCATGCTTAAGTTAGAAATGGATGAAATCTGAGGACATAAAGATCCAAATTCCAGAAACTCCAAAATATCATGTAAGAAAAACTTAAGGAGTTTACACTTGGAGCTGTGAAGGTGGAACAGTCAGTAAAATGCTTGCTGTATGAGCATGAGGACCTGAGTTCAATCCCCAGAACTTGAATAAAGACCAGGCTATGGTGGTACAGGTCAAAGGCCAGCACTGGGGAAAGGGAGACAAGGGGATCCCTGGAGCTTGCTGGCAGCCACACCCATCTGCTAGGTATGTTCCTGGTCCAAGTGAGAAACCCTGTCTCAAAAGCAAGGTGTATGGCACCTGGGATCAAAAGTCAATGTTGGCATCTGGCCTCCAGAAACAGAGAGAGAAGGGGGAAGGAAAGAGGGAGGAAGGGAGGGAGAGAGGGAGAGAGGGAAGAAGAGAGAAGAGGAGAGAGAGGGAGGGGAGGAGAGAGAGACAGAGACAGAGAGAAACAGAAAGAGAGAAGAGATAAATGCAATATAAAAACTTTTAAATCATTCTTAGAGAGGAAACAACCCTGTAGGGTATTGAGCATGAAATGAATTTTGAAACGGTCAGGCCTTTGTCATAAGGAATAGTCACATTTCTTCTCATTTGAAAATCTAAATAATAAGGTTGGTATTTTACTTGGCACCTTCTTGTCAATTGTGAATACAAGGTATTCACAAGGTATTCTCTTAGCCCCTGGCTAAGAGAAAATCAATTTTCTCCAATGGAATCTCACTGGGTATATTAGTCACAATCCAGGACAAGCCCGGTGCTCAGGAAGATTGGCCAACTCAAAACGAACTTCATGAGTTTGGTGTGTGTGTGTGTGTGTGTGTGTGTGTGTGTGTGTGTGTGTGTGTGTTTTCTCTTGGGTTTTGTTTTGTTTTGTCTTTGTCTTACTGTCTTTTGTTTGTTTAGATTTTCATTTTCTGGGTTTTTTTTTTACTATTTATTTGTTTTTATTTTGAGAGAGAGACAAGGAACATGAAGTTGGGTAGGTAGGAGAGTGGTGTCGAGCTGGGGGAGAGAAAAAAAAACATGATCAAGATATATGGAAAAAACTTTGAATAAAAAGGAAGAATAGAGGTGAATAATACAGGTATCGGTAAGGAGCATAAGAAGTAGGGCAAGGTGAAACCATGGACTAAAAAACAAAATCAACAGTTTATAACCCAGAGAATGTGGCATACACAGCAACTTGTAGATGCTAGTGATGGTTCGTGCCCTACAGCTTTGGCATCACAGTATTGGATCTGGAAGATTAGACAGCAGAAATTGGCCCCTAAAGTTCTAGAGGAGAGAAATCTGTGGTCAGGGCCACAAACAAGATCCTGGTGCAGCTGTAGCCCCCCATAGACTGCAGAAAACATTCTCCTTGCCTCCTCTAGCTTCTAATCCTTGGAGCTACCAGCCCTTCTTGACTTATGGCCACCTCACTCCAGCCCTCAGGCCTCTCTGTGGTTGCTTCATATCACCCCTCTGTCCATGAGTGGATTGTGAGCGCTCTCTCTTCTCTCTCTCTCTCTCTCTCTCTCTCTCTCTCTCTCTCTCTCTCTCTCTCTCTCTCTCTCTCTCTCTCTCTCTCTCTCTCTCTCTCTCTCTCTCACACACACACACACACACACACACACACACACACACACACACACACATCCTATAAGGAGAAACACAGTGTGCAGGGGTAGTGCCCCACCTCAAGATTCTTAATCAAATTCATAGAGACTTTTTTTTCCAAATAAGTACATGTATGGGCTCCAAAGATTAGTACTCAGGACTCAGAGGTCAGCCTGCACTAAGCAGCAGGGGCTCTGTTCACAGGAAAGGTCCAGGCTCAGAATAGACGGAGACACCTCGGAACGCTAGATGTCATAGAGATGAGTCAAAGTCAGCTCACAGAAGAGACCCATCTCTTGATGTTTTAACAAAATAGTTGAAGATGTAAGCCAATGTAATTAGCTTCATGCATTAAAGTTTTACTTAAGTTAATTCTACTGCAAACTGCATCTAATTTAATTTACACTGTAGATTTGGTTGATTCTCAATAATTTCTTCTTGTGTTTATAGAATTCTAAGGAAAAGTGTCAATCTGATCACACTCATGCAGGAGAAAAAGAGAGTGACTCTTTCTACCCCTCAGAGATGCTGTGATGCACAGGCCCATCTGAGCAGGACACAAAGTGCTCAGATTGATGTAGGAAGAATCCTCAAACCAAGGAGATGAAGAGAAGGAGGAGCCCAGCTCCACCCATACTGTGGTCACTGTCCCACATGTACCTTCACGTAACACACACACACACACAAAAAACAACAACATCAGTCAGAGCTGTGTCTGATTTGCCTCTAGGATGATGACACCTCTCTCTCTCTTCCCTCTTCTGATCCTGTTAAAGGTCAGACCTAATCAAATGTCCTGGTCCCAAATATAATTCTGCTTTTCATTCCGTTCTGAGGATGGAACCTAGGGTCTCAGACATGCTAGGCAAGCCCTTCACCACTGAGCTAGACCTCACAGCCACATTTTGCACTTGTTATTTTGTGACAGGATCTCACCAAATTGCCCAGGCTAGTTTTGAACCTGCAACCCCCTCTTCCTAGGTTAGTTCCTCTGGTACAGCGGTTCTCAACAGTCCTAAGGCTGTGACCCCCCAACCATAAAATTATCTTGTTGCTGCTTCACAACTGTAAATTTGCTACTATTATGAATCATAGTATAAGTAGCTGGTATGCAAGATATCTGATATGAGACTCCCCCAAAGGGATTACACCCCACAAGTTGAGAACAACTGCTATAGTAGTTAGGATGACAGGCCTGTATCCTGAAGCTATTTATAGGGATGCCTCCAAAGAGTCTGGCTAAGGCCAGCAGCCTCCCTCTCTCTGTCTCCTCCATACAAACATACAAGTGTGTGTGCATGTGTGTATGTGTGTGCATGTGTGTGCATGTGTGCGTAAGTGTGCATGTGTATGCATGTGTGTGTACGTGTGTGCATGTGTGCACATGCACGTGTGTGCGTGTGCATGCTTGCATGCATGTGTGTACGTGTGTGCGTGTGTGAGAGTGCATGTGTGTGTGTGTGAATGCATGTGTGTGCATGTGTAAGTGTATGCGTGTGTGTGTACGTGTGTATATGTGTGTGCACGTGCATGCGTGTTTTTGTGTGTGTGTGCATGCATGCATGCGTGTGTGTGCATGTGTGCATGTGTGTGTAGGGCCCCATTTCTCCTCTGACCTCCACAAGCTTGCCATGGTGTGTATACTGACATGCATATACACATACCTAAAGAGTGATTAAAAATGAGATGAAAAGTTAAACAAACATGAAATTACCACAGAGATGTCCATAGTCATAATTCTAAGTGGCAGCATGTCTAGAGGCAGAGACAGTTTATTTTATGAACTAATGTCATTTCAATTTTAAGTAGATAATGCTTTATAGATTTAAACTGCATATTTCCTTCCTGAAAAAGCCATATACTTAAGAAGGAAAAGCTAGGTTATCTGGAAAGAAAGGTACAATCTAACTTAGCAAAGTAGAGAAGAGAGAGGGGGGAGGGGAGAGAGACCACAGTGGGATTTAAATTTAAGAATCTTGCATGTTATATTTTTAATTCTATAATAAATGTGAGTGTTACACATTGAGAAAATTCTGGCAATTGAACAGGTATTTTCAAGAATATCTTAATTTGCAGAAAGTGAAGCACTGGCAGCCAGCACTCTCTGCAGGCTTAGCTGATGGAGTGGGGCTGGACAGCATGTTTCAGGCCCAGGCAAGTGATTATAACCATCTTACAATTGTAGCCCTGAATCACCATGACAACACGAACATATAATTATATACATGCATTAGGAGAAAACCAAAGAATGAAAAATACAAAGCATGCAGGGATGAATTTTCTTTTGGCTCTAGGAAGGAAAATGTGAAAAAGAACGGCCTTCTAAACGTTTCTTACAAAAGAACACCGTGTTTATGAAAATAGTTAATTCGATGGGTTTAAGTGTAATGCAACTTAAACACTATGACCGTTCCCATCCGTCAGCCCTCCTGATTCATCAAAGCTCTAACGGCACGCACACTCAGCAGTCCCCAAACAAAACCAAACAGCAACAGAGCTGTTCCAAGCTTCCTGTAATTTGAGTGACAATTTATATAATTACAAGTATTTGACAACTTTTTTATCATTTCTAAATGATTATGGATATCTGCAAGTTTAGAAGATTATATTTTGAAATGCATTTATATACAAACCTGCCATAAAAAAGGCAAAATAAATTAAGCTATTGCTATGTTTAGGCTGTTGGTTTACAGTGTGATATACATGAAATAAGAATTTTCAAATGAAACTAAAGAGAGGGATTAGTAATTGGAACTGAGCAGGAGTAGGACAGCTTGAGTCTCTTTTGTTGTTAGTTGGAGTCTCTCTGAACAGAACCATTTGATTAGTCTCCTCTGCATCAGACAGAGGATGAGCTTCTACACACACACACACACACACACACACACACACACACACACACACACCTGCCAATGCCCAAGAATGCACAGGGGCAGACACTGATCAAGTGCATATAATACACATATCAATCCTCTAGGTCTAATGAGGCAAAGTAAATCTATCTGCCAGGATGCAACGACTGAGGGAGGGCGCTTCTTTGTTCAGCACTAAGCAAGCATTTAACACAGCCCTGCTAAACAGTGGGATGAAGGACAGACTCCACTACTAAGGCTTCAGAGGCCAGCTGCTGTGATTGACGAAGAAGCATCCTCTTCTGACACTGGAGACTCTGGCAGAGGACCACATGTCCTACTCATTAAGACAACCCCAGTGTATGACTAGTATACTGGTAGGATTTCAAAATTAATGTTGACAGTTTCAACCTATCTCAAATATGTCTCAGCTTAGACAATAAATTGTGTGACCACATTTAAAGGAAAACCATGCAGAAGTCCAGAATCTAGCACTAGAATGGCTTCCTAGAAGAGACGCTGCCTGAAGTCAGTCCTAGAACAGAAAACAGTGAAGCACACATGGAATGGAGTAGGGGATCAGCCAGGTACCACTAAGGGAAGCCTCCATCGAGGGTCCCAACACGAGAGATTTCCTTTGCCTTCAGCCTATATGATGTCTCAGGTGGCATAATCCTGGTTGCTCCAACTCTCTTAGCAAAGCTTCCTGGGAATTCTAAATCCCAAAAGCACACTCGAAACCGACAGGAAAGCACATCTTCCTAATTCTATTTCCTATTTCTCCCTAGATGTTTGGTAGAAGGGATCCCCAAAGGAAATACTGTCATCAGCACCGGCTCCATTCACAAGTCCAGCCCTCTCCTCCATCCAACAGCAGGTAAAGGTATCCGGTAATAGCCTCAATCTCTCTACCTTGCGGGAGAGAGGTGACGTGACAGGGCTAGGGAGTCATTCTCAAGGATGGGGTTTCAACGGGAAATGTCCCCTATATAATGTTCCTATGGTTTTAACACTTGGTCCCCATCCAGTGATACAACGTCAGAAGAAGGTGGAGAGTAGAACCACACAGGGGCGTAGGGGTCGCAGGGGACAAGGCTTGAGAATTCTTAGCCTGGCACCACTTCTTGCCCACACTTGACTTCTTTTTTTTTTTTAAACTTTTATTGCATTATGATGAGAAAAGTTACATGATTTCAATTTATCTTAATTTGTTAACATTTAAAAACACATTTCAATTAAATATAATTGAATCACATTCTTGTTTCTCTTTTGTACCACTACTCCTCTCAAAGACTCCACCTTCAATATCTACAGTATCTTTTTTGTCATATTCCTTAAAATTTATAAAATATTATAACAATAAAAATAAGTATTATAAAAGTTGTTTGATATAAAACAACAATCAATTTAACAGTCTTATGTAGATGCTCGTCTACAGCAATCGTGAAAATACATTTTTCTCAGTATAAACTTTAAATAACTCCAAACATATTAACTGTATACTTAAAAATAATACATCACTACTAGTATTTTCTTAAATGAACATGAATATATAAAGTCTTTTTGTTTGTTTTGTATTTAGTAGAGTTTAAAATCTTGGCTCTTACTGTGGTACAAGCCCAAAATAAGAACAATTTTTAGACATTGGTTTTCATTGTAATAAGGCTGTATTTCGATGACCCTCACATCACCAAAGGATTTTACCTCCATCGTAGCTAAGCTGAGAGTTGATAGTTCTGCTGCACCAAGAAATGAATTGTAGGCTCATATTTTGGATACAGACTTCCTGCTATGGTCAAACCTATTTGACTTGAGTGAGTGACTTCATTCTCAGCCCTCAGAGAACAGGTTACATTAATTTAAGAAATGGTGTAGGTATTAAGATGGTCTATCCATAAAGTCATTCGTCAACTGTTTCAATGAACAATGGAGGGTGGCTTGGAGGGTGGCACAGACATTAGGTGAGGATAAGAATTTGGTTCATTAGCTGTGATAATTTGGAAAAGCATTCATCTCAGAGAAAGAGTAACTTATAAAGTCCTTTTCTTCAAACTTGATACAAGAGTTACAAATGTCAAGCAAAGCATTCAGTCTCACTTTGGTGTTATCTTACAAGCCACCTCCCTAGTTAATCATCTATGTTTCTTCTGGGTATATAAATACTTTTGAAATATATAAGGTGTTCTGAAAACCATAGTGTAGTGTAAAAACATGAAATAAACAATACCACATATAGAGAGGCTGAGATAGAAGAAGCAAGATTTCAAGACCCCTATGTTGTACACAGCAAGACAATGTCACAAACATACAACCTGACAGTGTCTATAGATTGTACAATGTTGGACCTCTTTCTCCAATTACCAAATTAGAGAGAGCATTGGATGACAATCA
>NW_022196899.1:27844096-27880545 GCF_008632895.1 Mastomys coucha | reverse complement strand
CCTGTCCTTGCTAAATCTGACTGGAGCCTGTCCTTCCTGTGATCCTGGTTGTGTCAGAACTACTCAGAATCATGTTGACTCTGTGATCCTGTGATTCTGGGATCCTGGGATCCTGGGCTTGTTAGATCACTTGGGAGTATGGCTTTCTCTGTGAGTTGTGGGACTGGCTACAGAGCTTGTGCCCAAGGTCTGCTCAGAACACTAACCCAGACAGACCGGAAGGAACCTGAGTCACTGGGCTGGCGGAGTTCCTGTGTGCCTGGTCCTGCTGGACCCAATTACTCCCAGTGTTGGGACAGATGTTTGTTCCTGCTCACCTCTGATCCTGGGTGTGTCAGAGCACCTGGAAGTGGAGATTCCTCTGGGTGTTGTGCCCACACTTGACTTCTTGACTGTGGGTACAACATGAGCAGCTTCTCAGGCTGCGGTAAGCATGCCTTTCCCATCACAATGGACTGTAGCCCCACTCCCACCCCCCAGAATTTGAGCCCCAGTAAATCCTTCCTCCCTTGTGTTGCTTCTTGTCTGGTGTTTGGATACAGCAACAAGAAAGCCATCACATTAGATTGTTTAGGTATTCTCTTGTCTACCCATGCTTACTAAATCCTGCCTAGAAACAAAGTCAATATGGAATAATAGACTCAGAAAATGGTACAGAAAATATGAAGATGTTCTTTGGATCCCTAGATGCACAGTGACTGATATTCTTTGTTTTTCCTGAAACCCAGAATAACCATTCCACCATCAGCTCTCCAGAGAAAGTAGTTCTGTGTAACTGTACAGTAAGAAGGTGCAGAATGGAGAAAGCTCTAGTCTTATGTGGTGACCTCAGTTAAACAGCCATTTATCTCAGTTTCCAGGCATAAGACTGAAGGAAGTTGCAGAGTAATGTGGAATTTTGAACCCTCCCCTCCCTCCAGAGCTCACAGATGCATATATGCAATAAGATGTTGCTTTTTATAGCCTGCCAACATAGGAGAGGGAAGTTCACTTGCCTTCTCATTTGTTTGGAGTATTGGGGGAAGGGCTGTTGAATGTCTGGACTGCATTCCCACCCCACACCAACTGCTGACCAGTTAGGTATGGCTGGTTCAACTCCTGATCTTTCTGAGTACCTACTGCTACCTAAAGGCTTGTAGGTGTGGTCGCCACTAAGCAGTTCTCCAGTGAGCACTGGTCACTGAACTGGGCCCTGAGGTTCTCTGGTTCCCAGTTGGCCTCTGGTCCAAGGTACCTCTCTGCAGACATTGGCTCTGGACTTGGTAAGACCACACCATCAGCACCTTCTCTGACCTTTGCCACCTGCCATGGGGTACAATTGTGGATTCTTTCTGCACTACCTGGGATCTAAGGAAGACTCAGAGCATCTAAACTCAGGCCCTCCTTCTGTCCAACAATATGGAGACACAGCTAGCTAGTTTTCTTTTATTGTGACAGAATTCCTCTGTTAACTTCTAATAAGGAAGTATTTAGGATCCTGGTATCAGTTTACGGGTACTTGGCTCTATTTCTCTAAACCACAGAGGGTCAGGGGAGGAAGTCAGAAGAGGACTGATGTCTTGTGTTGTCTATGGGTGTGATTAAACACCACGATAAAAAGCAACATAAGGAGAAAAGGGATTATTTGGCTTATAATTCCACATCACCACCCCTCATCAGAAAGACCATGCCATATTGACAAAAAACAACCAGCACAGTTGACCCTTTGACAACTGGACAAAACACATCACTTATTAAGCTATAACCCTTTCCTTCCTTGTTTGTCTCCAAGAACTCATACTAGTATCAATACTACAATATAAGACAGTCAATGTTTTAAAGTACCACAGTTTTTAAAAATGCAAACACTTTGAAAGTTCAATCTCTTAAAACATACAAAGTTTCTTTCAAGGTTCAAAACCTCTCTAAACTATACAGAGCCTTGATAAAATATCCAGTCTCTCTTAACTGTGGGCTTCTATAAAATCATTAAACAAATGACATCCTTTCTTACTTCAAGGGGGAAGAATCAGGGCACAGTTACATTGAAATCAAGCAAAACAAAATCCCAGCACTGTGTAAGTCCTGAACATCTAGGACTCACTCAATCTGGACTCATCTCCAGCTCTCTGGTTCTAGCATCACCAGTACACAGCCCACCTCACAGGCTCAGGCTGGCTACACACTCCCTAGCTGTGGCTCTCCTGGTCATCTTATGTCTCTGGCATCTCCAAAATGCCTTTACCAATAGCCCTTCTAAGGCTTTCTTTGAGAATTCTGACCCTTCTACATGGTGTCAAGCCTTAACTTCTCTCCATAACTCCTTCAATTCTGAGCCTTCTGCTTCAACTGAGGCTGGACCTGCACTGATGTCCTTTCTTGACCTTTCACAGTGACAAGCCTCAGTTATTCTCCATGATCCCTTCATACCATCAAAGTCAGTACCAACTGGGAGATGTTTACAGATTATAAAGTTTGGCTGATTCCACAAGACAGCAACCTTTGGGTGCCTTTGGAGCATAGCTTCTACATGCTGACCCTAAGGAAACACTTCCTAGAATATTTCACCTCAGTAATGCCATTCTTCCAAACTCCCACAAAACAGCCACTGAGCTCTAAGCACTCAGTGACTTTTATAGGCTAAAATTCAAATGCTGCCACAATCCTCCCAGAAGTGTATGGTCAGGTCTGTCATAACAATAGCCCACTTCTGATACTATCTGTCTTAGTTGTGTTTCTATTGATCTAATAAAATTCAAAGCAACATGGAAGGAAAGAGGTCTTTGTTGTTGTTGTTGTTGTCTTACACATCACAGTTTATCTTTAGGAAGTCAGGACAGGAATTCCATGCAGGAATATGGAGGCAGGACTAGAAACAGGAACCACGGAAGATGGTTGCTTATTGGCTTGCTCTCTGTAACTTTCTCAGCTCACTTTCTCATAAAACCCAGAACTCGATATCCAAGGTTGGCACCACCTACAGGAGGCTGGGCCCTCCCACATCAATGATTAATCAAGACAATACCCCACAGATTTATCTGCAGGATGATCTTCTCAATTAATGATTCCCTGTTCACAGATATGTCTAAGTTTCTGTCAAGTTGGTAAAAGTTATCCAGCACATAGTCTTATTTTATGATAGTTATGCAGCAAGGAGAAGAGATTGGAATGCAAACATTCCCTTCAAGAGCTTGCAACAACTGATAATCTAATGTCTTTCACTAGGCTACACTTCCTAAAGGACTCCACATTACCTGATAATACCATGTCTCCTCATTTTTTTTCTTCTTATTTTTTGCCAAGATGAATGAAATCTAAAACTCCATGCACAAACAAAAATCCATATTGAGTCTTGCCAGCCTTCCTCTGTTAAATCTATTAAAAGAGAAGATATAGGGTTATAGAACCCTTTCCTTTGCCACTCTGACCTCACTTGATGCCTGCTTGAGAAATCTCTTTTATTGTTGGTGATTATTAATCCTCTATTGTTACAGGATATTTAACCACTTGTGAACCCAGAGATTCACAGGTGTGGTGTGGATAGGCCCTTAGTACACACCTTTAATCCCAAACAATGAAGATAAAGTTAGTCGGTAGAAGGAAGTACCCATGTTTAAAAATGATGTCTAATTGAGTGGGAGACAAAGTGACAAATCAGAGAAAGATTTGACTGAATAGGATGAGCCCAACTCTCACAAGAAAAGAAAGGAAGGAAAGCTCCCTGAAGGAGCTACTTCAGGGGCAGTGTAGAGAGAAGGAGACAGGTTTTTTGGGGAGAGTTTTACAGACACAGGTTTGAAGAAGAAACAAGCTAGCCATAGGTAAAGACAGAATGAGCTAGAGAATGAGAAGGAGCCAGAAAATTATAACAGATAGCCAAAATTAGTACAAGGCCAAGATGAGCAATTCAGGAGAGGCTGAGTGAGAGAGAAGCTAGACTGAATCAGCCAGGTTGGAGAGGGGTTTGAATCAGAACAGCTGAGTTGACCAGCCAGCCAGAAATCAGAAAGAACTAAGAAGGGGTGAGTTTATTCAGCTGTAAGTCTCAAAGGCTGAAAACATTCTAGACCTACATTAAATTGTACAGAGGCCAGAAGCTTCCAGGACTAAACTGGGGTTAGCAAACAGATGTAGAAATAAAGGTAAAAACAAGACTTTTAAGAAAGAAATTATAAGCCAAAACTATCTATAGTGGAGACATCTGCTTGTATAAGAAAAACAAAGTTTTTAAAGGTCAGGAGGGCTGGGCTGAACTAAAAGCTGACCAGAACATAACCTGTAAGAACAAGATTAGATGTTCTACCCCTCCCTGTACTGAACTCTGAGAACACCCTGACCCCACTAACTCAAATTCCAGGACTTTCCAGCTCAACCCGTTCCAGGGGCTTTCCAGGTACAAGAGCTAGGTAAGGGGGCAATGAAGCCAAAAACAGCCCCCTCAACCAAGCCAACCAATGCCTAAAGAGATCCTTTGTTTGATACTGCACCAATCAGAATAAGCCAACTAGCCCTGTTGCCTTTGTAAAAGTATATAAGGTGTATGCTTCTTAGACTTGTTGTTGCCTCTTCCTACCAGGATGAGCAACCCCACATGCATTGGCCACGCATGTTGGGTCAATAAACCTCATGTTATTGCAGCGATCCATTGTCAAGCTGTGATCTGTGGTTAGCGCATTCAGGCTGAGACTCTCGGGGATCTTATACAGAGACAGTAAGCCTCTAAGACAATAATTACTTCAGGTGAGTAAAAGTTACTTTTAAAGCATATTTCTCTTTATCGTCTTCCAATGGCAATACAGATTTACTCCCCTCACCACTATCAAGGACATGGGTGAGTGGTAAGCATGCTATCTTCCTAGACTGAGGGATTTCCAAACTGTAGTCCCCATAGTACTCATATTGTTAGAAACACACATCCCTAGACCAAATGGATCCCAAGAGCTGCATTTCAACTACCAATTCCCATGAATGTTCTCTTTGAGGATCAGTGTTTTAAGTGTGTATACATGAAAGATTCTATTTCCACACAATCACACATTACCCAGTGTGTCTTTCCTAAGTCTCGCCAACACTGAAAATGTCACATTATCACTTTAGAAGGGTAATTCTAGACAACTTCTCCATTGTTACATGGGCAACAGGGAGGAATACCCAAAACATCCATCACTGTTCCTGAGGAGGATGAACATAAAGTATCTAGAGAGCACAAAACACCAGAGTCCACAGAGCTCTTGTGTGGGCTTCAGACCCTGGTTTGGCATCATGCAGTATGAGAAGGAAGAGCTTCCTCTTAGAAACATCTCTGGCCTAATTTAGACTTAGAAATCTCTGAGACCTTGCACACATGGTATACTTGCCTTTTTTGTCTCTAAAGAATTAGTGTTTCGCTATTACTCTTTAAATAATACAAAATAGAGTATTTGCTTTCTCGGTTCCAGATTCTTGGACTCCAAGGGCAAGCTCTATATCAGGCACCTACTACATAACAGCAAACAAGCTATGTATAAACCTGCCCTGCTATTGATAACACAGTAGGTGATGTTTATCACGTGATGACAGCATGCACCTCACATTGATGAAGACATCTGCTCACACGAGGTTTTCTCTTCCATTTTTCCCTCACACTAGCACTATGAATATGCTGATCTAAGCTGTAAGCAATCAAAACCAAAACTAGCTAGTATACCTTAAACAGAAGTATTAGGACTTTAATCATTTAAATACTCACACACATATATATGCATATACATGCACACACACACACACACACACACACACACATGCACGCAATGCACACACACATGCACGCATGCACACGCACGCACGCGCCACACGCACGCACGCACGCACGCATGCACGAGGGCGCAAGTTTCTTTTTTTCTTTTTACAGTTTGAGTTACTTTTCCCCTCCCTCTCTCCTCCCAGGCCCTCCCCTTCCCTTCCCTTCCTTCATTCCCTCAATCCATTCCTCCTCCATTTTTCTTCATAAAAGGGCAGTTCCCCCAGATATCAATCAACCATGGCATATCAAGTAGTAGTAAGACTAGATACCTCCCATCATACTGAAGCTGGCTGAAGCAACTCAGTACAAGGAAAGGGTCCCTAAGGGAGGCAAAAGAGTCAGAGTCGGTCTCTGTTCCCATTGTTAGGAGGACCACAAGAAGACAAAGCTACACAGGTGGAATATATATGCACAAGGCCTAGGTTAGTCCTGGGCAGGCTCCTTGGTTGTTGGTTCAGTATTTGTGAGCCCCTATGAGGCCAGGTTGGTTGATTCTAGGGATTTTCTAGTAGTGTCCTTGACCCCTCTGGCTCTTACAATCCTTCCTCCCTCATTGGCAGGACTCCCCAAGCTCTGCCTCATGTTTGGCTGTGTGTCTCTGTATCTGCTCCCATCAGAAGCCTCTCTGATGATAAATGGGCTAGACACAAATCTGAGTACAGCAGTTTTTCTACTTTTTTTTTTTTTTTTTGGTATGGAAGTGGGGAAAAAAAGACCTTGAGTTTTGGGTATTTCAGGGGCTAGCTAATCCTAGTATAGTTCTTTCAGTCATGAGATTTGTGGAGTTTTTGAATGAGAATGGCCCCCATAGGTTCACACATTTAAGTGAGTCCCTAATTGATTAAATTGTTTTGGAAAGGATCAGAAGGTGTGGCCTTGTTGGAGGAGGTGTGTCATGAGATGTAAAAAGACCATACCAGGCCCAGTTTCCCCAACTGGCCTCAGTTTCCCCGACTGGCCTCAGTTTCCCCGACTGGCCTCTGCCTCCAGCCTATGGACCAAGATGTAAGCTGTTAGCCACTGCTTCATTACAGTGTCTGCCAGGCTTCTGCCATGTTCCCTATCACCTACTCCACACCATGGATGATCATGCACTCACCCTGTGAAACTGCAAGCAAGCCCCCAATCAAATGCTTTCTTTCCTAAGTCATCTTGGTCATGGTGTCTCTTCCAGCAAAAGAAAAGAAGCTAAGACAAGATTCAACAGCAATTCTGCTACTGTGAGCTACGTTACCAAGTTAAGAGGTGTGCTGCAATAGGTATGTGGAAAGCATTTATATCTGTTATCTTCAGTTGCTTTCTTAGACATGACCCCACTGTAAGGTGTCTCTGCTCATCTGGGTAGAAATGAGAACGAAGGCTGAGGGGAACTGATGGATGTGACCCCAGGGAACAACCACCAACAGGAACCAGAATGAAAAAGCATTGTTTTCACCTTTCTGTTATCCTCTTGGAAATAAAAGCTCAAACACACATCTTGAGTAAGATGTCCACCCTTCAGCCAGTTAAAGGTCAATCATCTTGGTGATAGTTTCACACAGTAAAGAAGTAAATCCCTAACTATTAACCTGCTGCCACAAAAAAAAAAAAGCAGAAATAAATGTTGGGTGGCCAAGAAATGCCCATCACATTGACACAGAAGAGCGAGTGTTCACCAAAAAAACAGAAGAGCTGAGAAGCTAGCCTATCAAAAGCCCACAGCCAAAGAAGGCCAAAGCAAACTCAAGCTTCTAACTTGAGTCCCTCTTCTTCCTGTCTGCTCTACAAATCCAACTCCTTGCCATCAGCTTCCACGCGCAGATAGCAGGCTCTGCACTACCCAACAATGACTATGAACATTAAATTTTGCAAGCAGAGAGGCTCCAGCAATACCCCCCAACACACCTCTCATCCCTACCCACTCCCACCCCCACCCCTGGGCTTTTTCTCTGTGTGCCTAGAGTGTTTCAGGAAGCTCCAGAAAATGTAACTGGCATCAGGTACTTTGTTTCAACTTAGCTGTAAAGTAGTTCTAAGGTCCTGGACAGGCCAACTAACATCTCTCAGCTTTACTTTTCATATCTGTAAAATGAATGTGTTGTTCATTCATTAAGTCAGAGCTATAAAAAAATTGGTTTCCATGGCCTTATGAAATAAAAATAAATAGAAGATCTATGTATTTCTGAAGGCATTTTCTCTAAGTTCATGAACTCCTAGAGGAGAACTGGCTCTGTACAAGTTAGTTAGTTCACTGTAACTTTTCCAGCACAAATCAAGATCCTGTCTCTTCCAAAAGCTTGTCTCCTACTGTCAGTTCTAAAAGTTCTAATCAAATGATGAGATGTTTTCTTGACTGAAATCACCAAGAAGACAGCACTTCTAGCTTCTTGGTGTATGTGGTCAATCTTGTCTCTATCGTTCAGGCAAAAAATAGGAGTCCTTCCAGGTATACTATTTAAACTTAAATCTTTATAATGTATTTGTAATGTAAAATAAAAGTGCTTTGACAACATTAACAAATAACCTTATACCCATCTTCAGGCTCCATTTTTTAACTCTGTAGTGATGTCATAGAGAGTGTACATTTGTAAACTGTAAATCTAACTGCCTTTCAGGGCTCAGCGTTAATCCACCCCTTTATGTGAAACAATGCTGTTTCCCATTAAAGTCTCCTTGAATAAAAAGCTATTTTTATGGACCCAGAAATCCACTTTTTTCTAAATCTCATTTCTTTTTATCTTGACCACCACCACTGCACTCTTTCTTTGTGCAAAAGAATAAATCCTTTCTGAGCCCACAGATTCAAGTGCCACAGCTACTGTGATCCCCAGCACTGACAACCAGCTGATAAACCAGCAGGAAAGCTTCTCTCACCTTTCACCTTCCAATAACCACAGGAGTGGAAGCACAAGGCTCCTTGTTGACAAATGATGGGAAAATCAGGCCTCAGCATCCCTCCAGTTTGGAGGCTGACTTTATACTGTGGTGCGTATAAAATGACACAGTTTGGCCAGAAATGAATCAAACTTAAACAAGAACTTCTCATTTGTACTCATTTTGAACTACTTACAACTTCTACCTTCCTGATTTTCATGTATTTTTATTTGTGACCCTTTAACTCTTTTAAAACACTGACTACAAGTTTCCCTCTGAACTCTCCCATTGTGATTAACTTCTCTCCCAATCATGGGCTGAATTTTGGTGTGTGACACACAAATTTTTAAAATACCCCTAAAACCTTAAAATTATTTGATAAATGCAAGGAAGTCTATAAGCACAAGCCATTGATCCCCAGCAATCAGGGTCCACATGAGTCCAAACACATTCCAGACTCTTTACCTTCCTGCTTATTCCTGTGTTCCTATCTCCCAATCACCTGCCATCAGCTCCTTTAGTGTCACCAAAAGATACATTGCATTACACTCTCTCTCTCTTCCCGTCCTCATATTAATGTAAATCTGCCCCTCCAAAATGGTTGGAGAGGTCACAGGCCCCATGAAGGAACCTACTACCATTATTCTATTAAATAGACATTATATTAAAATGCCCTCTAAATTCATAACACTTGCATCAGTGGCTCTCAACTTTCCTAATGCTGCGACCCTTTAATACAGTTTCTCACGTTGTAGGGACTCCCAACCATAAAATTATTTTTGTTGCTACTTAATAACTGTAATGCTGCTACTGTAACAAATCATAATATAAATATTGGTGTTTTCTGATAGTCTTAGGTGAGCCTTGTGAAAGAAAGGGTCAGTCAATCCTCCAGGAGTCCCAACCTGCATTTGAAAACCATTGCTCTATATCCATAAATTAGTACAGTTCTCAGCCTGCATCTTTATTCAGTGAAGGGTAGTTAACAGAGAAACTCACATCTGGTCAAAGTGCAGAGAGTGTCGGTGGAGTGACCAGTCACAAATGGAACTTGATCAGCCACAAATGGGACATCTGTAGCACACCACCACACCAACTCCCAGAGACCATCAAGAAAGAGGGGGCACAAAGATTGTAAGGCCCAGAGATCAGAGAAACCCAGAGCAGTGCAGGTCTTCTAGATATAGAAGGACTACTACACCCAGGAACTCACAGCAGCCATGGTTATCAACACAAGATCAAGGCAACCAGTGTTCTAGCATCGAGTGTGAAGGGCTCCCACCCCTAATTGAAGAGCTATGGTAACTGTGTGGCTTATATGGGGGAGGAATAAACAAGCTGTGATCAGTTCCGCACATGGAAGTATACAGATAATATAAAGTGTACTCAGTTGGTTACTAAAAACATGAGAGGTGACATAAAATGGGGGAGTAGGGAGGTAGGATAGGTCTGGAAGGCGTTAGGGGTGAAAATGGTGAACACACATTATATAAAACTCTAAAAGAATTAAATTTTAAATGGGGAGACCTAGTAATAAACCTAGCCAAGAAGGTGAAAGCTTTAAGACACCAAAGAAAGAACCTGGAAGATAAAAAGACACCTGTACTTATGGTTTGAGGGAGCTAACATGGTAGGAATGGATGCACCACAAAATCAGCCTACAGATTCAAGGCAATAGCCATCAAAATCCCAATGACCATCACAGAGAACCATGAATCCATATAGAAGAACAAGCCCTGCAACCATCCAACGCAATCCTTAGAAGAAAGAGCAAAGCTGGAAGCATCCTAATACATGATCTCAAATTGTACAGAGTCCTAGTGACAAAAATTCAGTAGCACTGGCACAGGAACAGATAGCATGCTGATGAAATAGACAGAGGGCCCAGGAGTAAGTCCTCACAGTGACAGGCGCCTGATGGTTACAGTGAAGTCACAAACACACTCTGGAGAAAATGACATCTTCAATAAATGGCGCTGGAGAAACTGGGCAGCTGCCTGTAGAAGACTGAAACTAGATCTCACCTCTTACCTCGCATTAAAAATGGATCCATTCATGGCTGGAGAGATGGCTCAGCAGTTAAGAGCACTGACTGCTCTTCCAGAGGTCCTGAGTTCAATTCCCAGCAACCACATGGTGACTCACAACCAACCATCTGTAATGGGATCTGATGTCCTCTTCTGGTATGTCCAAAGAGAGCAACTTACACATAAAATAAATAAATCTTTAAAAAAAAATCCATTCAAATGGATCCAATACCTCAAAGGGAATCTGAAAAGTGCTAGAGGAAAATGAAGACAAAGCCCATGCAGATGTACATAGACGTCCTGAACAGGACTGTAGATGCTCGGGAAACAGGGCTAAGAATGCATAAAGGGACATCAAAGACTTGCAAAGCTCCTGAGCTGTGTGTGCAGTTCATCAAGTGAAGAGGCAGCCTGTAGAATGGGAAGATGGGAAAACCTTTGCCAACTAGATATCTAATAGAGGAGTAGTAATATCTAGAACTCAAAAAAACAAAACATGATCATCAATAGGAGGAGAGGACCTCGGCCCTGTGAAGGTTCTGTGCCCCACTGTAGGGGAATGCCAGGGCCAAGAAGTGGGAGAGGGCGGGGTGGCAGGCATGGGGAGGGGGGAGGCAACAGGGGTTTGTTTTTGTTTGTTTGTTTGTTTTTTAGAGGGGAAACTGGGAAGGGAGAAATTTGCATGTAAATAAAGAAAATATCTAATAAAAAAATAAATAAAAGAAAAAAATTTAAAAAAGAAATAAAATAAAATAAAATAAAAACAGCAAAGAAACAACCTAACCTAAAATAACAATAACAAAACAAACAAACAAAGCAAACAACAACAACAATAACAACAACAACAAAACAGACTAAGGAGCCAAATGGAGTTTGGAAAACAAAAACCGCAGATGATTTTTTTTTTAAGTGCACAGCATCCTCTGTTATTAGAAAAATGAAAGGAAATGACCCTGAGATTCCAACTCAAACCAGCAATGGCTTTTGTAAAGAAAACAAGTGACAACGGATGATAGTTTGGATGTGACAGAAAGGGAAGCCTTACGCACGGTTGGTAGGAATGAACACGGCCACAGTCATTGTTGACAGCACTTTGTTAGTAAAAAAACAAAACAAGATGGAGCCACTGCATGACCCAGCTGACAGACTCCTGGGCATGTGCCTAAAGAACTCTATAACCAACAACAGAAATACTGGCACGTAGTCCTGGTTTGCTTCTCTGTTGCTATGATAAAACACTGGCCAAAAGAAGCTTGGGGAGGAAAGGGTTGATTTAGCTTATAGGTTACAATTTCCATCATGAAGGGCAGCCAAGCCAGGAATCCTGAGGCAGGAACTAAAGCAGAGAGTACTGCTTACTGGCTTGCTCCCAACAATAACAACATGGCATGGGCAGCCTGCTCTCTCACACTGCCCAGGATCATTTGGCTGTCACCACGCAGTGTGTGGGATGAGCACTCCCACATCTATTAATGATCAAGAAGATGCCCCACAGGCCAATCTGATGGAAGCAAGCCTCAACTGAGGGTCCTTCTTTCTAAGGTGACTCTAGTTTGTGTCAAGTTGTCAAAAGCTAACCAGCATACACATCCATCCATAGAGTGCAGCTCTATTCATGACAGCAAAGAAATGGAACCAACCCCAGTGCCCATCAGACAAGAAGTGGATAAACAAAGTATGGTACATGAGCCCAGTGGAATTGTAGTCAGCCAAAAAAAATAAATAAATAAAACTTGCAAGAAAATGGGTAGAATTGGAAACTGTTATATTAAGTGAAGTAACCCAGGATCTAAAAGTCAAACACCATGTGTTTTCTCTCATATGTGGATACTAAGTTCTAAGTTTTAAATATGTACATTTATGTGAAGTGAGTTATGTAAAGCTCAGGAAAATGGAAAGGGGGAAGTGGTGGGGACATGTTACCCTGCTAATTAAGGTTGAAGTCTACCACTGTCTGGATTCTGGAGCTCACTGCTATAGGGAGGACTCCCTTTATTGGCAGGGCTTCTCCTTCTCTGACCTTGTCTGGGTAGTTCAAAAACCCCCACACCTCTACCTGCAGAATGTTACATAGCCTTAGTTAGATTACAGGTTCAACTTCCTTTCTCCTGCTAAGAACCTGTTCAGCTAAGTCCTGAGATTCCTGAAATGTTTCCCCATGGTAATGAGGTCTTTGGTACCCTAAGCATTCAGCCAATTACCTTTGCCCATCCTGGATGTTTCTACCCCTCATCCTCTAAAATTACATAAGCCTTGACTCACCCCAAGTAAAGTTGATCTGTCTCCCTGCAGTTGGTCCTGGTATGTCTTCTTTACCATATGTACTCATGGGGCTTCCAAACTTCCTGTTCCCTTTGCCCTCATGGGCCAATATCAGCCATCAATTCCTGATGGCAGCAGGGAGGATGACAGGGATAAAAGTCATTAAGTGATGGGGGGGAATAACACATATGCTATGGAGCCAGGAAGAGGAGAACTGGGAATGGAAAGGTTTAAGCATGAAGGAAGGCAAGGAGATAAGAAAGAAAAGAGGGTTGGGAGAGGGTCGACCAAGTAACAACTTAGGGGAGAGCCGTAGGCAATCTGATGCTTGATAAGCTAATCGAAATATATATTTTTTAAAAAGCATTTGAACAGAGATTCCATGAATGAGTGGGAAAAGCTAAAAGATTATTAAATGAAAATCACGGTGCCAGGAGCAGGCTATCTCACCACTGGTGCTTGGTTCTGAAGCTGCTGAGGCTTCAGAAATAATACATCCAATTGTCACTGCATAAAAGAGTTAGACCTTGGGGCTGGCAAGATGGCTCAGCAGGTAAGAGCACTGACTGCTGAGTTCAGATCCCAGCAACCACAGGGTGGCTCACAACCACCCGTAATGAGATCTGACGCCCTCTTCTGATGCGTCTGAAGACAGCTACAGTGAATTACAATGAATTAGAGCGAGCAGGGCCAGAGAGAGTGGGCTGGCAGAGGTCCTGAGTTCAATTCCCAGCAGCCACACACATGATAGCTCACGGCCATCTGTACAGCTACAGTGTACTCATACACAAAAATAAAATAAATCTTTAAAAAAATAAAAATAAAAATAAAAAGAGTTAGACCTTGTCATCTTCTGACTAATGTAGATAGTTTCCAGAAGGTACTATGCAGGCTGTGTTGAGAACAATTTTATTCATCTCTGGGTTCCTATGCAACACTACTAATCATCGAGGCAAGATGAGCCCACTGGTATATAGGCCAGACTGGGGGTCCCATTGCAGCTGGTTTTCTACATGTACATGATGGAACTATCTAACTACATTTAAACAACTATGCTGAAGCCCATAGAATAAGGTTGCTACCAGTTGTGGTCAGAAAAATTCTTTTGGCAGTGCTCAGCTGTGACTCCAGAGGCTCATATGTGATCAAAGCATTCAGGATATATGACTAGTGAATGCTCAGTCATAAGTAGACCATCGGTATCACCACCTTCCAAGGCTCAGAGAATACAGCAGAAGAACGGGTAGAAAAAACTTAAGTGCAAGAAGAAGGTGAGGAAAGGTGGGGAACCCTGACTTCGGACATGACATGACTGCTGCACTCTTAGATTCAAAAGCTGTAATTACCCCGCATGGTTGAGCCTGGCAACATCTTGTGATGGAAGGCATGAGTGCTCATGGGGCCCTGCCCCTCCCTGAGGATTTATAGCTAGACAACAGCTTGTCAGGTAGGAAAAAAAATTTTCTTCACTGGTGTAGTCATTTGGTAGTTACTCATATTCCTGTGAACAAGCTGTCATCCACGATCCTGTAAGCAACTCTAATGAAATTCATTGGGTTGCATGTGTATACACATGCATACATGCATGCACACACACACACACAGACAGAGAGAGAGAGAGAGACAGAGACAGAGACAGAGACAGAGAGATACAGAGATGCTGGGGACAGCATACAATGGCAGGGACTGCCTGCAGTAGGCCGGGATGGAGACATCTCAGTAGCCAGCACCAGTTCTTTATAAAAAACAGTTGTTCCCATTTCTCCTAACCTTAGCCCTGGACAATGGAAGTATATATTTCATTTGTGTGTGACTGTTTTTCAATTGGCCTTCGTGTGCATAATTATTCTATTATATCTGACTTTCTTACTTCTTTCTCCTTCTGCACAGCACAGCACAGTCCTCGTGGCTCAGGTGCATGCTGTGTGTTCTCATCTTGAAAACAATGTAATAACTGCACAATAGTTGTTCCAGATTAATGCTTGACTTGCAAAGAAAGATTGAAGAAGTTATTAGAAATGAAATAGAGCCAACATAGGACCCCAAGAAAGGAAAAAATTTATTGAAGTTATGAAATAGGTTGCACAACATTTGAAAGTGGTTCATGGATAAGCAAGAATAGAATATGTAAAATCTTATATTAATAAAACTAAGTAAAACACTGGGAGTTGTAGGAGAGTCATTGTGTGCAATGTGAGAAGCAGAAAGCTAGTGGAACTGTTGAGTTGAGGGTTAACTTGATTCTTTTTGGCCACTGTCTGGCAACTTTGCCCAAGTCACTTATCATTAGAGCTTCCCAAAAAATGCAAGTAGCTGTCCTTGGACCTCTGAACTCTGCAGTATAATAGTTTATAATAGTCTACAGTTAAAGTTTAAATAATGATAAGTTTGCAATTATTTTGGCTATAGGCCTGGGAACAGGGAAGCTTGAAACTTCAGGGAACGATTGTAATTCCTGATTCTTTATGGGACGTGGTTATTCAGATTATACAGATTATACAAGGTCTTTTTTATCTGCTTTTGGAGTATCAAAAGACTGGGGCAAGAAAAAGGTGAGAGAGTATATAGAGAGTGAATGCAGAGAGTGCCTAGTGAGCAAGTAGAGACCGACTGCGGAGAGCGAGTAGTGAACGAGTAGGGAGTGAGGAGCAAGTAAGGTGAATGTAGAGCAAATGAAGAGTGAGAGAGTAAGCATGAGAAGAGCATGTGAAGAGTGAGGAGAGAGTGTGAGGAGTGAGTGAAGAGAGAATGTGAAGAGTGAGTGAAGAGAGAATGTGAGGCATGTATGGAGAGTGTGAGTGTGAGTGAAAGGAGAGTGCATGAGGTGTGTGTGTGAGGTGTGTGTGAAGAGTGTGTGTGAGAGTGAAAGATGAACACACAGAGGTGTGTATGAGTGTGAGACTTCAAGAAAAGTGCACAGGAGAAAAGCAGAGTGTACAGGAGAATGCAGAGTGTGTGCAGCCTCAAGCTGCGAGTGAATGAGCAAGTAAGGAAGAGAGAGAATGAGAGGGAAGAGAGAGAAACTTTAAGCCTTGAAAATTTGCCTGTCAGCTTATATCCGAAAAGTAGTCTGTGCATATTTATTATGGGCCTTCCAGATATCCCTGCTTCCAGTTGAGAACTGCAATCCTGTGTTGAGTCTGGGCCCTGGCGCAGAAAGAGACAGAGACAGACAGAGACACAGAGACAAAGAGACAGAGAAAGAAACACTTAAGTAGAAGCCTCATTGTGAAGCGGAAGGGAAATAGCAGGAGTTAAGGACCAGAGAAGTAACAGGTGGATATGGGAAAAACCTACTATTTACATATACTTTGAGTGAAAAGGAAATTTAAAAAGAAAAGGGTATAAATATATTGTAGTGTTATCTAAAAGTGAGAATTATAATTAAATGTAAAATAGTCAATGTAAAAAAAATTGCAAAATAAGTCAAAATAACTGAAACCACTGAAAACATCAAAGATGTGCCTAAAGACAATGGAAGTTACTTTATATGCGAAGTTTAAAAAAAAGCAGTGAATTGAATTCAAAATATGAGTGGAACTGAAAAATTAATACACCATGAAAACTATACAAAATAGTTGTCTTTTACTTTTTAATTGGGGAAAATCTACTACCTTCCATGTGCATTCCTTGTGCCTATCACTAGAACTACAGCCTCTGTGCAGCAGAGCAACCCAGGTGCCTCTCCTCCCCCAACCCCCACTGGGTGGGATCCTTCTCCTGAAGTGGTAAATCTGTGTATGTGAGCTTTGACTGGTCTTACAAATCACAGACTAGTCCATTGGGACTGAAGCTGGAATTCTTCAACCTACTTTCCTCATTGATGGCTCTGAGCACATTAATTATGTCTAAACAGAACAAGAGGAGCATGAATCTGCACTGAAAAATTAAACAGCACACAGTCCCATGGCCGAAAACAAGCTGCAAAGCACCTGTGTCTGCGTTAGTTGTCTGAGCCCTTCCTGGTTATTCATGAGTTGGAGGTTCTCCTGAGTCTGTGAGAAAGGGCCGAAAGCCATCATCTAGCCCACACTGCTCTTCTCTAACAATTCCAGAAGCTCCCTCAGTTTTCAGGACGCTAGTCTCCCTTCTCCAGTCAGTTTCTTTCATAACAGCGCTTACAGTGTCCTTGGGGTAAGTTCAGACACTTTCACTTCATGATGAGATATCCTTACAATCCTAGTCCCTCACACATCTGCTAAGTCATGATCATAGCAGACCCTGGAAAGAGAAATCCCCAGTTGCTGAGTAGGAAGTATTTAGACAGCAGAGTGCCCATGGAGAGGCCAGTTTACAAGTAACTGCAAAAGGCTGACAGTGCTCAGCAATTAACATGCTCGCTGTGCTAGCGTGGAGGTCTGAGTGTGGGTCCCCAGCACCCACATAAAAGCCAGGCATGGCCGCACACATCTGTGACCCTGTGCCTGGAAGGAACGTAGGAGGCTGGCAGGGCTCACTAGCTAGTGTTGTTGAAACTGCAAGCTTCAGGTTGAGTGTATCAAACGGATGTGCATACACCTGCACACGCATGACAATATTGGTAGAGGGTGCAGGGTGTAGAATGCAGGGAGGCTGAGGAAGCTCCAGCCGGAGTGGGCGTGAATGATACCTGGGCAGGATCCCCAGAACTCACATAAAAAAATGGTTATTTTGTTTGTGGTTCCTATGCTGGGAAGACAGAGATTCGTGGTTCCTGGCGCCATAAGCAGCCAGCCTAACCTACCCGACGGGTTCCAGGCCATGCAAGTCTCTGTCTCCAAAAGCAAGCACTATGTCCAGTGTAAAGATTGACACTAAAGCTTGTCCTCTGACCCTACATGCACATCTTCAGGGGTGTGCATGAATGCACACACACACACACACACACACACACATTTTCAAAAAAGTTGTTTGTAGAAATTGAGCAAAGGGGAGAAGGAAGGAAAGGCCTGAAACTCCGCCCACACAGGAGAGGCAAAGAGCTGTGGAAGGGGCTCCTAGATGTTTAGATCTTTTCCAAAGATCAAAAAGTTTCAAAAACTTCCTACAAAAAGGATGGTGGTGTGCCAAGATATGAATTTTATTTTATCTTTTTCATTTTATTTCTATATAATTGAAATATTTTTGGTTTTCAAGATAGGGTTTCTTTGTGTATGTAGCTTTAGCTGTTCTAGAACTAGCTCTGTAATTCAAGAACTAGGTCCTGTAGGCCAGGTTAGCCTCAGGCCCAGACAGAGATTCACCTGGCTCTGCCTCCTAAGTGCTAGGATTAAAGGCGTGGGCCACCACTACCAAGCTTGCTTGCTTGCTTGCTTGTGCTTTTCCTCCTTCCTTCCTTCCTTCCTTAGTTCCTTTCTTCCTTCCTTTCTTTCATTTCTTTATTCTTCTCTTATATATCACACCCTGACCTCACTTTCTCCCTATTCCCCACACTCCCACTTTTCCTCCCAGTCTCTCTCCATGATCCTCTCCTCCTCAGTTTCCCTTCAGAAAAGCACAGGCCTTCCTGGGATAACAACCAAACATGGCATAACAGGTTATAATAAGATTAGTCACATACCCTTGTATGAAGGCTGGACAAAGCAACCCAGTAGGAGGAAAAGAGTCCCAAAAGCCAACAAAAAAAGTCAGAGACAGCTCCTTCTCCCACTGTTAGGAGTCCCACAAGAACACCAAAGTATACAACCATAACACATATAGAAAGTACCTAGGTCAGAGCCATGGAGGCTCTGTGAGCCCCTTGGTGGATTCTGTGGGGTTTCCTGTGTCCTCAAACTCTCTGGCTCCTACAATCCTTCCTCCTCCTCAGGCTAACTTTCAGTGTGGCTGGGTCCCGGGGAAAGCCACCTGGGAATAGACTCCTCTGTCTCTGAGAAAGAAGCTGACCTATGCTGTCTCCCCATCCCTCAGAGAAACAAATCCTAAGGCATAAAAGGGACAGAAAGTGGAAAAGAAATGTTGTGGGCTGGTGTGCCTGGAGCTGGCTGTGTTCTCAGCCATGCTGCAAAGTGGACCACTGTGCTGGGGTTAAGTGGCTCCAGCTGCTGGTAATTACAACAGGGAGGAAGGGGGTGAGAATGGAGGGGGTGTTGGGGACAGCTCCATCACTACCAGGAAGAGCTGACAACATTTCACTGTTAGGACTCACATCTGGCCTCCTTCTCATCTGCTGCCAGACTCTGCCCACTCCTCCCCTGGCCACGTTAGGCTGTGACCCAGTGAAGTCCACATGTCCTTGGTCCCAGTGTCCCGCCTATGCCGATGCTTTGCCTTCAGTAAGATGTGGAAATCCTCCATTATACCATAAATGTTGTGACTTGATGTATTCCAGGCATGGGAACTGTAGATGACATTTGTTGTAAATTTGACCCCAGATTGCATATTTTTACAGTCTTTCTGGGGACGCTGACAAGCAAACTGTGAAACAAGAGCTTTAAAGACAAAAGTGACAGCCCAGGAGGCTGTGAAGGTAGACACTTAGGCTTGAGGTAGGCTGGATGGGTGGGTAAGTGGGAGAGGTGACATTCAGAGAAAGGTGACAGAAATATCCAAAGACATAGACAAGAGTTAGAGCATGGGCCAGAAAAGGAAACAAAACAAACCATAACAACAAGAACAGCTAGGTCAAACTGGGCAGTAAGAAATGTCTCCCACACATGTTCCAATCACAGGTACAGTGTCTGAATGGAGATGAGCTGCACAGAAGGTAAGATGAGCACCAGCCTCAGAAACATGGTCAGCTCTGGGCACCTGGCAGCTCCTCAGCATCAGCACCATACCCCCACATCTCCTCTACAGCACACCCCCACATCTCCTCTGCAGCACACCCCCACATCTCCTCTGCAGTGTCACTGCACTCAGAATGCCCTGAAGAAGGCATTAGCATGAAGGAGCTGGGGATACACAGTGCCTTTGGAAGACTTACCACCACTGCCAAGGCAGTCTCAAGGAAGTTATGGGCAATAGTTGTGTTTCCTGTGTTGCCTTAGGAACCATCCTTTACTGGTGGCCTACAGTCAAGCCCTAAGAGAGGGGAGGACATCCCTTGTCTGCATACGTAGCTACAAGCTTTCAAGCTGGCAGAACCTTCCAGTCCCTCTGCCAAGCTTTCAATGTCTAACCATAATTGCCATTTGCCAATTGATTTGAACACCAGATTTGGCCATGGAGCAACCCAGGAAAGTTAACAATTCCCCCAGGTAAAACTGTGTACCACAAAATTATGAATAAAAATAAGTTATCTTGTATTTTATTCTAATTACAAGTTATCTTGTATTTTATTCTCAACACTGATTTGTTAAAATGAGCATAAACCATTGGTTCTGATAAACAAAAGCTCCAAGAGACTAACAAAGGCTACTTCTGATTCTCTTCAAGCCCAAACTAAGAGCGGTCACACTGGGAAAACCTCTTGCTTTCTCACTTGGTTGCCTTTTGTACTTGTGTCACCATGAAGCTCTGAGTTTTTAAGCTAGATGTCTCTCATTCCCGAGACTGAGCCTCTGGTCTGTTCTCTCTGCCTTGTGAGCACACCCCTTCCCCTGCTCTTGTTGATACATTCTGAGGTGACACTTCATGGCATCCTAGACTTTAACAGAAGTAGTCAGTGGGAACGAAGGTGTTTCACCTCTTAAAAGCTTGGAAGAAAGTTACATGAAAGACCTGAGTGATAAAAAGAATAACAGAGACGTAGACCAGCACATTTTCATCTTACCTAAGTATTGATAACAAGCCCAATTAAAGGGTGTGTGTGTGTGTGTTTAGTGAAATGTGAATGCTGGTTGGCCAACTATGTCATTAATTGAATAAATATGCATATATTTATCATCCACAGCTTACTTATGGCAGAAAGGCTCTGGGGTTCCCATGTCTCTCCCCACTGTGCTGGTATGAGTTGCCCCCAGCAAGCTTTCTACACCCAAAAATGCAACTAGGCTGTCCTTAGATCGTGGTGCCACCTAGTGGCTAATCTTTGAGCCACTGGGTCTCCCTCCGAGGCTGCCTCCAAGGCTTTCCTCTTTGCAAAGACAGTTCTCTCTTTTCTCTTCAAACAACACCCTAGTCTCAGCATGGCAAATTAGCACTAAGCTAAGAAGCACACACCTGTATGCAAAGAAAGCAGAGGTACAGAATGGGAAAACATCAGGAAACAATGACATAGCTTCACCAGATCCTCCCCCACCCCTCCTGCCTACCCTACCCCTACCCCCTTCCCATCCCACCCCACCCCATCCCACCCCCACCCCTGCCTCATCAATCCCCAGGATTCATTTGACTCAAGGACCAACATGTAAAACAACCTCTCACCAAGTATTTGGAGACAGGAGGGTGTCTTAAATGAGCAGAGGAATTTGGAGCCTGCCATTTTGAGCATTGCTTCTTTGGGGAGCTGGATTCTGACTTTGGTCCCTTTCTGAATGACATCCCTTGAACACATGGGAGTTTCTTATGCATTCAGTGTGTCTGTCCTAAGTAAATCCAAATTGCTTCCAAAGACCTTAAGAAGTTCAGCTTGGAGACCAGACTGTAAAATTGTGAGACACTTTGTCAGGAAATATGTTCCAGGAGTTAATTCCTGCTCCAGGAGCACCTCTGCACACTCTGGGAGCACCTATGCCCACTCCAGGAACACCACAGAGTGGTGATGAGCAGGCTGATGCACTGTGTACCACCGGCATTTGCTTTAAACAGTCCAAGAGGGCACAGCAAGAAGTCCTTATTATCCATGAGCATTATCTACAACCTCAAAGCACAAAACTATCTTCCCACTTATTGATCTGCTTTCTCTTAAGGCACTGAAGGAAATGTTCTCTCATTATATTAATGATTAATTATATTATTTATTAATATTGTATTAATTAATAAGGTCTGTCTGTCTAAACAGATGTGTGTTAATTTATACAGGTCACCTATAGCTTTATACATATGGCCCTAGGAAAGTGTTTACAGAATGAATTCCTGAAAAACCAAGCAATAGACACATTAAGATTTCAATCATAATATATTTCAAAGTATTATAGAATTCTTATTTGTTGTCCTTGTAGGAGAAAATTGTCAGAAGGAAGTTGCCAACAAAATGACCAAGAGCCCTGGCCACCTTAGGGGATGGGGGTCGTTCTTCCTGTGCTCCTCCCCCAGCAGACCTCAGGGGTCCCTGAATCACTAATTCCATGAGTCCTCATCCCATCCCCCTGGCTGCCTCACATCTAAGGACACATGGTTGTCCCTGAGCAGGAGTGGAAGACAATCTGCCTAAAAGGGGCTCCAACTCTGGAGAGCCAATGCCAGGGAAAAGGCCAAACCTAGCACACTCCAGTCAGAAAAGAAAGCCCTCCTGTGAACCAGCAACTCCTCCTCACTCCCCAGCTGATGCTCATACACATCCTACAACAATCCAAAGTCCATACAAAATGTTAAGATACTGGGGACATACACTGCTCATGCATGGGTTGTGGAGAATCTCATTGACTCCATGCACACCTCCATCTGAGAATCAAACTGAGCCCCTGGGTTCTAACATTCCATTGCCCCCTCCCTTATCTAACTGAAAGCCAAGGGATGCGTCCTCCCACCTACCTGAGGCTCTCTGTCCAGCTGTGCCCTTCTCCGGCTTAAGGAGCTTGGAGTTGTCAGTAAGTTCGACATGGACCACCCAGTTCTCCCTTCTTTTTTGACTGTTTTACTAAAAAAGAATTGACTTCACTCTGGGTCTCAGTTAGGATGACTGTTGCTATGGTGAAACACCACAGCCAAAGAGTTGGGAAGAAAGGGTTCATTTGGCTTACACTTTCACATAGCAGTCCATCATTCAAGGAAGTCAGAGAAGGAACTCAAATATGTCAGAAACTTTGAGGCAGACGCTGATGCAGAGGCCATAGAGGGATGCTGCTCACTGGCTTGTTCTCCTTGGCTTGCTCAGCTTTCTTTCTTATAGAACTCAAGACTACCAGTAGGAGTGGCCCCACCAACAATGGACTGATCCCTCCCCCACCAATAAATAATTAAGAAAATGACCTCTAGGCTTGCGTGGAGCCTGATTTTAAGGAATTGTTTTCTCAATTAAGGTTTCCTGCTCTCAAATGACTATAGCTTGTATCAAGTTAACATGAAACTAGCCAACACACTCTGGAAACCATCTAATTAAGAAAACTTCTCAACCACTACCCAACCTGGCCCAGTTCTACTTTAACCCATGTACACAAACCTCCTGAACTGTCCTCTACTGTACACAACTAAACAGGAAGCTAGAGATGGAAGGAAGGGAGCCTACAACCAAGCTAAAAGGGGATGGTTGGAAAATTTATTTCAAACGTGTTTCAAAGAGAAGAAACCCTCCACATCCTGCAGCAGGCGGGGGGAACTGCATGAGCTATAGATTGTTCAAGGAATCCCCCGAGAAAGGTGGGTTGGGTCTACTTGCTGTTGCGGATTGGTTCTAACACCATTAGTGTTAATTCAGCTCCCCAAATCATGCAGGAACATGCATGTCTGCCTGTATGATGCTGAGGGTACCTGCCCCCAGTTGGTTCTAACTGGTAAATAAAGTTACTGGCGGCCAGTGGCTAGGCAGGGAGACAGAAGAGGACTTTAGGTTTCCTGGGCAAGGGAACAACAGCATGAAGGATTTAGAATCACCATTATGGGGAAGCAAGAGGATCCTGCAGGAGAGAAAGCCTCCAGCCACGTGTAAGAGTCAGGGAAGAACGGCCCGGGGGAGGGGGATGCGGGGGGTATGGGGAGACACTTCCCCACTTGAGTCTAGGGTAGCAAAGATGGAATTTAGATTTTAGTAAGCAATAATTCAGGAGTATGGATTGGGGGAGAAACATTAGCAACATGGAAAATTGGGAGTGGCCCATCTGTTCAGCTGCCTAGGGCATATTAAAAATAAGGCTCTGTGTGTGTGTGTGTGTGTGTGTGTGTGTGTGTGTGTGTTCCATTCATGAATCTACATCATCGGGGCAGTATTGAGAAGCTCACATTCACTCCCGAGATGTTTAGAGTGGATTAACATACTACAGCTTCAACTTGCTATGATCAAGACCTTAGTCTCCACTAAACCTGCTCTGCACAGACAAATGACCTTGGGAGACTCCAGGATGCCCAGCAGCCATGCACAAAGACAAAAAAATGTAAGAGCAGAAGGTTTTGTGAGAGTGGTTGTTAGTTTTATTGGGCAGAGCTGGAGACAGACATAGGTCCTGCACATGTCAATCATACATTCCAAAATGTATCTCCAGTACACCAAAACCATAATTTCTGTATTGACACAGGGCCCTGGGGAGGATAGATTACTGAGACCTAGGGCCCCTTTCTTTACCCCCATGTGGCTGCACATTACTGACTAGCTCTTCTCCCTAGTCTGTTTTATGACTGACAGAACACATGCCATTTCTGCCACAGGCCATTGGAATCCTTTTGAGTCTGTCATCTCAACAGTAAACTCTGTCAAGAATGCTGACCGAGAAAAGCAGGAGCTAAATATTGGTCACATGGGTCCAAAGACTGACTTTGCTGAATCTGAAAGACTCAGGAAGTTTCAAAAGCTAGATCCCAGCTATACTGTCATATCTGTAAATAGTCCCTAATTAACACACAGGGATCCTATTATAGCAAAGACCATAATTAAGTGTTTCTGGGGACTTTTGCTTTAAGTACGGTTTATACCATGTGACATCAGGTAGAAGTTGTGCTTGCTGGTTTTAACCCTGACTTTGTTTTAGTTTTAATCCTGCCCAGGGAGACCTACTTATCTTATGATGGAAGGTATTTTGTGGATACTGTGGAATTTATTCCTTTCATTTATCACATGTTCAGGAAATACTGATGGGGGGTGGTAAAAAAAATAGTCACAGAAATCTCGTTGCCAGATCATGTGTGGGCCCACCTAAAAATAAACTATTTGATAAATGTTTATCTAAAAAGAAAACCCAGAAGGGGCAGTAAGACCATTCAGCAGATAAAGGTACTTACTACCAAGCCTGAGGACCTAAGTTCAATTCTCAGGACTCATCTAGTAAAGAGAAAAAAGAAGCTCCCTCGGAGTTGTCAACTGACACACACAAACACTTGCCATAGCATGATCACATGCACACACACATATACATACACATACATACTAAGTAAATGCAATATGATGCATATGTATAAAACAGCTCACATATCCCCCCATTTTCTCCCCTTCTACTCTCTGTTCTCTCTCACTTTGTTTTAATAAATCTATGTTTGCTCCACTATGAGATAAAATAGAACTTTTAGATATCTACATAGTGTAAGGAATAGGAAGAGACACTCAAAAGTAAGCTGTTAGCCAGATATTTATTTTTAAAATAATGAATTCATTGAGAAAAAGAAAATGGACAAGATGAAGCAGATGTGTGCAAATTTTATGCAAATTTGCTCACAAAACACATCCTATTGTTTTACAACAGTAAGCAATTATGATCGTGCGTGGGCACAGACAATCTTCAAACTATGTTCCATAAGTGGATTCTTCAAAGGACATGGTGAACCTGATTGAGTTTTTACCCTCATTTTGCCCTTCCAAATCAATGTCCTCCTTACCTCAGTCAGCCAACACATCAACTCAGAAGGCTGGTGTTCACTGTTGATGACAGAACCTGGAATCATCCAAGAGAAGGGCCTTTGTGCCCTTCTGTGGAGGTTATCTTGATTGCATTAACTAATGTAGGATGTCCACTTTAACTGTGGGTGAAGCCATTCCCTAGACAGAGGGTCCCAGATTATGTAAGTGGAGTTCAAGAGTTGAGCATGAACAGGCATGCATCTTTTGGTATCTGCTTCATTGCAGGTACAATGTGACAAGCTGCCACCACCTCCTGCAGCTCTGATGTCCCCTGTAATGCAGGACTGTAGCTTGAACCATGATATAAAATAAGCCTTTTCCCTGACAATTTGCTTTTTAAAAAATATATCTATTTTTATTCTTGTGTCTATGTGTGTAGGCGTGTGTGTGTGTGTGTGTGTGTGTGTGTGTGTGTGTGTGTGTGTGTGGATGGGTGAATACAAGTACAGGTACCCACGGAAGCAAGAGGCGTAGGATCAATGTGTGTGCTAAGACCCAAACTCTAGTCCTCTTAGTTGTTGTCAAGAACAGCCAATACTCTTGACAACTGAGTCATCTCTTAACTTGCTTTTGTTAGCATATTTCATACAGGTATAGGAATGAAAGCAGGACAGCAGTCCACACAAATCTCTGAGTTTGGAGAATATCAGAGTCACCCCATAGCATGAGCAGAAGTGGCTGAGCACCATGTCCACATGTGGGTCAGCAAGTCTGAGGTAGAGATCAAGGCTTCCACATTTTAGGATGCTGTTCAGTTGGTATAGTTCTTGCCTGGTAGGTGTGAAGTCATAAGTTGGTTACACAGCACAGCACAAATTGGATGTGGTGGTGCACACCTTTGATTTTAGCATTCAGTAGATTGAGGCAGGAGGATCAGAAGTTCAAGGTCCTCAGCTACATAGAGAGGTTCAGAACCAGGAAAACATAAACAACAACAAAAATAATTTTGTCTGTAGAGTACACCCAAGATACCTACAGCTGCTGGGCCAGGAAGCCACAGTTTGAAAACCACTGCCCTAGAACATTCACTTTTCAACATACAGATATTTTTGAAACTCCCAGGCCCATTCTGACTCATTCTAAGGCCCACATGTTTGGCTATATAAATATTTGTTATCAGGAAAAAGAGGTGAAAATAAGCTTATTTGTTTATTCTTTAGGTAAAATCAATCTTCTGAAACTGTCTTTCGCTAAAATATATTCTTCAAAGAAATTAATTTCTGTCTCTTAAAGAGCATGTTTGAATTGAGTAAATGTCTTCCAACATGTGATACATTATCTTACATCTGAAGATCTTAAAAATGCACATTCTGTGTTCTTTTGAAGTACTATAACTTTAATACAGCTAAGTGATTTCACACTGATGGCTCAGTGGAGACACTATTATAGGATATCATCTAGTCTAGACCAATCAAGTGGGCCCTGACTTCTTTATGGACAACTTGGCATAATGTGCCAGTCCCTTTTGATACAAGTATCAGTTAGAATAAGAATATTCACTTCTTAAAACAGAGTAAGAGGCAGCAGGTGACACATTGTAGATACCCAAACTAAAACCTGTGCTTTATAGAAGCCTAGGGATGCTGACAAGGTTAATATTTTCAGTATTAAAATGCTATTTTAACTAGTAAGCACTTAACACTAAAAATTCTTGGTACCTTCTGAAGAAATCAATGCACATGGAAGCAAAGAGAACGGGAATCTGCCCTTGCAGCTGACTGACATTTTCTTCTGGGAAGCCATCTCTCCTTGGAATCTTATAGAAATACCAAGTGAAGATACTATGGGATTGTTTGTTGTTTTTTGTTTCTTTGTTAGTTTGTTGTTGCTCCAAATCTTTCAAAGCTTTTTAGTCCCTAGAATCCCATGATTCATGAATCATGTTGCCACGACTATTCATTGTTCTAACTTGAATTTGATGTCTGCTAAAATTCATGTGTTAGAACTTAATGATATTACAACACAATGATATTACAAAGTAGAGCCTTTGGGGGAGGATTAATGAGAGGATTAATGGCTGTCTTGGTTATTGCTCTATTGCTGTGAAGAGTCATCATAATCAATGTACCTTATAAAAGAAAGTATTTAAATGGGAGCTTGCTTACAGTTTCATGCACTAGTCCATGATCATCATAGCAAAGGAACATGGCGGCAGACAGGCAAGTATGGTCCTGAAGCAATACCAGAGAACCCACATCTCGTCTGTAAGTTGCAGGCAGAGAGAGTGTGAGACTGGGCCTGACTGGAGCTTTTGAAACTGAAAGTCCACCCCCAGTGACATACCTCTTCCAACAAGACTACACCTCCTAATCCTTCCCAAACAGTTTCACTAACTAGGAACAAACATTCAAATACATGAGGTTATAAGGGCCATTCTCAGTGAGAAAACAACATTGCCTTTATATGAATCCATTTTGGTTTTGTTTTGATCCTTTCAGATTCCTCAAACTCTAGAAGCAATGAAGTTTTGTTCAAATGTGACCCAACTATCCCACTGCTACACAGATTATACAAAGAAATGAAGTCAGCACAGGAAAGAAACATCAGTGCTCCTTTGTTGGGTTTTGTGCCAGTCATGAAATTCAGGATTTAAAGTCAATCTGGGTATATATCAATGGATGGATGCATTATTAAAATACTAAAATATTAAAAATATTTTAAAATATTAAAAAAAGTATAAACTTACAGTAGAATAGCACTCAGATATTTGAAAGAACAGAATTCTATAATAGCTGTCAGTGAGGACTAGCCTGAGGACATTGTATTAAAAGAAATAAGCCAGATTTTGAAAGACAAATAAATACTACATGTTCTCACTTACATGTGGAAGGCTTAAAAAGTTGATCTCATAGAAGAAAAGTGGTAAATATATTTCAGACACAGAACTTGGAGGAATTGAGCTGGATCTGAACTGGAAGACTCCTCTGAAAGAGCCATGCAATCTGTCAGGGAAGAAGAGCACCTAAAGGTCCATACAGCTGTGACGCCTATGAGCAACAACAACGGCCAGCTCTGCAGGATACCCCAGACAGTGCAGGAGTGGCACCTTAATCTGAGGGGTAACCAACAGCTGTCTAATTAAGGCCTGCTCCAGGAACATCATTTATGCTTGGTAATGTAAATCTACCCAAACTGGTTTGTGAGACCTGAGAGGAGAAACTACTACTATCATTTTCCTAAACCAGAATAATTTCTAACTACATTCGAAATGCTTATTCTTATGTCCACAGGTAAATGTAGCCCCACCTCTTGTCAAAGAAGCTTCTTTTTTTTTTTTCAGCAGAGGGAGACTATTACCAACATGTTTAACATGTAGAGAACAACTACCATGAGGTACCCAACCATGGTTGATACATTCACAAACACAACCTAAAGCTAAGGGCCTTACAAAAGAGAAGCAGAAAGATTGCAATAGTCAGAGGGCCAGGATGTCTGATTCAAGATAATGTATTCTATATGTCAGGGAACCTGCATCCATGAATCCCAGAAATATGGTCTTGTAAACAAGACCTTCACAGTAACAACACCATCTGACATGATAATGAAGCTGGGGGCAATCTTATAAGGCCCTGCCCCTAGAAGAAGAGCTACAAAGAAAGACAGAGATAAAGACTGAGTCTTTGACATGAACAAGCTCCCTGGTAGGGTATACAAGCCTAAGTGGTCAGCACGAAATATATATAATTTTATAAGGCATGAATTTTTGAGGGAATAGGGAGACATGGGAGAAGTTACGAGGGGAAAAAGAATGGGTAGAAATGTTGTAGATATAATGTTCTATGAAATTCTCAAAAAATTAAGTTACAAATGAGTGGTAAATCTTGAAAGAGTGGGATGGAGAAGACAGAGAAAGGGTGGTTAACCGGTACGAAGACATGGCCAACAATAAGACCAGTTTCTAAAGCCCTACAGTACTACAAGGTGACTATGACTGACAGTGATTGATCTGGTATTTCATGGTACATTATGGAGAGAATGCTGACACTCCTTGCATGAAGAGGCAATAAGCACTTAACAGAATAAATATAGTTTATAACAGTTATAAATATAGTTTATTATAAAGAGTTTATAAACTCTTTAGTTTGATCAATTATTCCATGTGGTATGCATGTGCAGAAATGTCATAATGTACCAAGTATGGTGATAAACACCTTTAATCATTGCACTTGGAAGACAGAGTTAGATCTCTGTAAATTCAAGGTCAGCCTACATAATCAGATTCAGACCAACCAACAATACATATTCAAACACTGTCTCAGGAAAGAAAAGAAAAGAAAAGGAAAGGAAAGGAAAGAAAAGAAGAGAAGAGAAAAGAAAAGAAAAGGAAAGGAAAGGAAAGGAAAGGAAAAGAAAAGAGAAAAAGGGAAAAAGGGGAAAAGGGAAAAAAGGGAAAGAAGGGAAAAGAAGGGAAAGGAAGAAGGGGAAAAAGGGGAAAAAGGGAAAAAGGGGAAAAGGGAAAAAAGGAAAAGAAGGGAAAAGAAGGGAAAAGAAGGGAAAAGGAAGAAGGGGAAAAGGGAAAAAAGGGAAAAGGGAAAAGGGAAAGGAAAGGAAAAAAAAAGGGTTGGAGAGATGGCTCAGCGGTTAAGAGCACTGACTGCTCTTCCAGAGGTCCTGAGTTCAAATCCTAACAACCACATGATGGCTCACAACCATCCATAATGAGATCTGATGCCCTCTTCTGGTGTGTTTGTAGACAGCTACAGTGTACTTACATATAATAAATAAATAAATGTTTAAAGAAAAGAAAAAGAAAGGAAGGAAAAGAAAAAAGAAAGGAAGAAATGAGACCACATTGTTCCCCCAGATATGTACAGTTACATCAATTAAGCATAGAATATGTATCTAATAAAGATAAATTCTTGCTCCTTGTGAATTACAAAGTATATTTTGTCATAGTAACCCACAGGCATAGTATCTGCCTTTAGTTTCTATGAAGAAGATACATACTACTATCTGTTGATTCCAGCAGTCTCTATCTGCAGGTCACATAGCCTCATGCACACTGACTCATATCCCTAGGCCTTTTGGGTTTTATTTTGAGACACGGTCTTCCTAAGTTTTCCAAACTGGCCTTTAACCTGCACTTCCACACCAGTCACTGGGTAGCATGCATACTATGCCTGCCTCTTGCACCTTGTATGATGCGAGAACACCATGAATTTGAGATGGAGGCAAAGATATGGACTGAGTTTGAGGGAAGAGAAGGAAGAGGAGTAGAGTAATTATATTTTAACTTTTAAAGACTTGCATAGAAATAAAAAAAATAAGTAAAGGCAAACAAATATAAAAAGTACAATCAGGCCAAGGCTACACAGAGAAACCCTGTCTCAAAAAAAAAAAAAAAAAAAAAAAAAAAAAAAAAAAAAAAAAAAAAAAAAAAAAAAAGTACAATCAGGCAGCAGTGATTTTCAACTCCAACATCTATATTAACATTAAAAGCTTGCCTAAAAAATAAGTTAGGAGGGAGGAAAAAAAACAGAAAACCTTCTATCATTAAATTATCTTTGTGATGAAATTGATGAGTAAAGTTTTAATCAATTGCTTATGGCAGTTATTTTAAATGCATATGATTTATCTGTTGTACATATTTAACAAGCTTCAAATTTTATCAAATATAACTCTGGACAGTCCTGCTATTTTTAAAAACCGTTTGTGTGGAGGCTGGGGATCTGGCTTAGTCAGGACAGGACAGTGTTTGTCATACAAGCATGAGGAGCTGAGTCTGGATCCCCAGCACTAAGATAAAAGCACGTGCACTCATGTGCACAATAGCACACAAGTGTAATCCCAGTGCTGGCAAGGCAGAAACAGATGGATCCCTAGAGCTAGCTGGCAAGCCAGCCTAGTGAATCGGGAGAACTCTAGGTCTGGTGAATTTATGCTGTCTCAAAAAATAACATGGAGAGAAAGGAATGCACACCTGATGTTGCACACATGCGTCTGCTTCCACATAGCCGTACACAACCTATATTTACATACACCACACACAATTAATTAATTAATCAGTATCAAATACATCTGAACAGGAAACCAATTTAAGTATACAAAATATAATCCAGAAAGCCTCAAAGTTTTTGATATTATATATTTGATATATAATACCGTGGAGCAGGTGAGGTGGTTGAGGGAGTAAAGGCACCTGCTGCCAAGCCTGATGACCTGAGCCAATCCCTGGGGCCCATGTGGTGGAAGGAGAGAAATGGCTCACAACAGCTTCCTTAGATCTCCAATATATGCTATGGCACATGCATGTACCTCCCCACACTACTCAAATCAAAACATGAAATAATACTAATGGCAAAGTTCCACCTCAGGAGTTTGTGTTCCATTGGTTTAGGGTGAGTAAGGTGATATAATCCTGCATTGTAATCAGACTTGCCTGCCTAGAGAAACACGGGTGCATTTATTTATTGGTTAGTCAAAACATCTCTTCCTTAAATGTCAAAATTAATCATTTGTTGTTTTGCGTAATTTCTACAACTATATTAAATTAGCTTATAGACAGAGTAACTGAATAGCATATCTCAACTCTCAAATTGCAATTGATTGAGGGCACAGTCCCTTAAGTGAACTAGGGCACTCCTAGGTATAATGCAGTTTCACATGACCACTTGACCCATACAACACTTACTGGATAGCTTCTAAACTCTACCATTAGTATGTGGGGGTTTTTAATGTTAGTGTCTGGTTGTAAATGCTGGATAAGTTTAAGGCTTTTAATGACAGGAGACACATCAAATAATAATACTTGAAAGGTCAACACTTAGATTCTTGATCCACTGGATAAATGCCTATTTACTTAGGATCATGTGTAAAAAGAAGATTTCAGGTCTAAATTAAGATTTGCAAGGCGAGCAAACTAAAATGGTATAGATAATATTTTAAATATCATTATTTTCTGTGCCAACTCCATTTCAGAGGATAATTGTGTGCAATAATGCTGACTTTCAAAATGGTAGATTAAAATAATTCATTTCTATTTTTAATTAAAATTGAGAAAGTGGGGACTAATAATATAATGTGTGTCAGAACTGCATGTGTGCACCATCCAAGATAAGAAGGGGATTGCAACACTGGCTTGCTTCTTGAGTTTCTTGAAATTCCCAAGGAAGGAAAAGAGCATGGGAGTCTGTGGCTGCTCCACTAGCACATTTGACACGGGAGGCAGCTCCTTTGTTGGCTGAGTTCACTGAAGCTATTCCCTAGGTTCTGACCAATCAAGTGCACAAGCAAGACTGTCCCTACACACCCATCTGAGAGACGGCTTTCTCTACAGGTTGCGATATATATAGTAAGCTTGGATGCTTTGATGATAGGTCTAGATCTGATCTTAAGACCATCTGGGAAAGGCCCTGTTCTGTACATAGGCTTAAACAAAAGGGTCAGAGGTACCTCAGAGGCACCTCATGAAGGCATGAGTGTGTGAGGCCACTGCTCCACAAACAGATCCTACAGGGCCTCAGCATGGGCTAAGCCCTACTTCCTCTCAGTCCTTACTGAATTACTGAAGTCTCCAGATTTTAGTTAATCCGTTTCCTCACAGGAATGTATTTCAGCAAATATGACATGTGGTGCTTACAAAGGACTCCTTTATGTGGACTAGAGAAGTCTCTAACCCAGTGCCAAGTGCCTAGTCCTTGCTCTGCTTCCAGGGACTCAATCTAACTTGGGAAGAAAAGAAAAAGACCAACATGACACAGGAACAGAAAGTTTAGTTGGGGTGACCTGGATTCTCAGTTGAGAAACCCAGCACCCCAGAAACTCAGTGTCTTATTTTCTGTACTACTGAGATAAGACCCCATGACCAAGGCAAAGAAAGCATCTAATCTGGGTTTCGCATTCCAGAGAGTTACAATGTGTGGCATCACAGCAAGGATCATGGCAGCAGCAGACAGGCATGGCTCTGGAGCAAGGGCTGAGAGCTTACATACTGATAAGTAGGACACACAGAGAGAAAGACCCTGGAGTGGCATGGACTTTGGAAACCTCAGAGCCCATCCTCAATGACACACTTCCTCCAAACAAGGCTGCACCTCTTAACCCTTCCTAAATAAACAGTTGCACCAACTGAAGATGAAGTATTTAAGCCTATGGGAGCCACCCTCTTTAAACCACCATACTCAACATGTTGAATAGAGAGGCAGGCTTGTTGTATTCAGATAAACACAGAGGCAGAGTTTATGCTATACAGCTGGATCAAAGAAATGGGTTTTGCTAATCTTGGTAGGAGCAGTCTCTGTAGGGAAGCATTACATAAATATCTGAAAGGAGAAAGTATGGTGGACATTTGCCGCACACACAATCAACATCCACACATGGAACACAGGAAAGCTTTGACATTTCCCTCTGAGCCCTACCCCGAGGGGAGGGCTTTGCCATCTTCCCATGAGTCTGAGGCTCTGTGGTCCTTGACATGGCCATATGGAAGTCAACAGCACACACACTCAGACTTCACCCACTCAGAGCTTCTTCTGCCCACTACAGACAAGCTCAGCTAACAATGGCATTTCCACACGCCACAGAGCTGGCTGACTGGTTATCCAGTTCCATCACACTGGGACTGTGATCCAGAACCTGTGTTTTACAGATGACACAGTCCATATGTAGAAACAGGGACAGCTGAACTTAAAAAAAAACTTCCATGCAGAACTACATAGCTCTAAAAGTCATTTCCCAAAATGGATGTTTCATATTCCTGTTTGCTGGGCGTCACTATAAATACTAACTATGCATCGAAATTAAACGTGTAGAAAAACATATGCTAGGCAAAAGGAAACTGATATGGCTTATATATTGGCTTATCTCACAGAAAATTGATACAGATTATATATTAGCTCATATTATCCTTATATATTAGCAAGTCAGTCAATAAAGAAGACTTCAATGCAAAATTTATTGTTAAAGGTAAAGAAAGCACATTTCATAAACTATAAAGTTTCTATTTATCAATAGAATAAGGTCTTTGAGATGGCTCAGTGAGTAAAGGCATTCACCAAACAAGCTGGATGGCCTAAGTTTAGTTCCTGGGCCCCACATGGTAAAAGGTGTAATCAGTCTCAGCAAGTTGTCCTCTCGTGTCCATACCACACACACATTCTTGTGCATGCACAGAGAAAGGGGGACGAGGGAGAGAAGAAGCTTTATAAAGCAGAATAATATTTATACAACCTAATAGTCATCTTCAATATAAAGAATTAAAAATGGCTGGTGAGATGGCTCAGCAGGTAAGAGCACCGACTGCTCTTCCAAAGGTCCTGAGTTCAAATCTCAGCAACCACATGGTGGCTCACAACCACCCATAATGAAATCTGATGCCCTCTTCTGGTGTATCTGAAGACAGCTACAGTGTACTCATTTATAGTAATAATAATAAATAAATCTTTAAAAAAAAAAAGAATTAAAAAGATCTGGAAGCACAGTGCTATGACAGTGGGAGATTCTCACACATGCTCACAAGTATATGACAGAATAAACAGAAGTCACATTAGAAAGGATATAGAAGATGTGTATAGAACTTATATTTTAACACTGAATTTAAAATAAGGTTTAAAATAATTCACATTCCTTTTAGCATATGGAATAAAAGAGAAATAGGAAACACACATACTCAAAGGAATAAGTTCATTTTTAAATACATAACAGTTATTTATATAAGAAACAGAAGAATCTACAGATAAGTTATTGGAACAAATGAGAAAGATAACTAGATATATGTGAATATGCAAAAACACTAGTACTGTATATATTAGCCATAAGTAATACATGGATTTTCTTAAAGAAACTATTTAGTAGGATGGAAAATTTAAACTCTAATAATCAATCTAGAAATACATTTGAGACTTGTAAGTGAAGCCTCTAAATTTTATACACATTATTGGTTTCTTAGCAAGTTGCTGGGTGTGTTCTGTTCAATACTGGAAGACTAAATAGTGTTTCAGTATTTTCCCAAATTCAACCACAGACCAACATACTCCCATTCAAAACCCTCATAGTCAATTTGTAAATATTGATGAGGTCTCCTTAAAAGCATATGGAAATAAGCCATGTGTGGTATCACACCCGTGTAATCCCAGCCCTTGAATGTGCGAGTGGGGGCTCCCGAATTCCAAGCCAGCTTGAGCTATGTAGTGATATCTTACCTTAGAAAACAAACAAAGCCCTACACGGATGGCCTGGGGGATGACTCAGTAGGTAAAGGTGCCAAGGCTGATGGCCTGAGTTCCATTCTTGGAACCCGCAAAGTGGAAGGAGAGAACCAGATCTACCATATTATCCTCTGGCCACATGAGTGCATGATGGCATGCCCACCAGAGACATAAATCAAGGAATGTTTAAAAAATAAAAAAATAAATTATGTGGAAACAAAAATAGTCAAAAATAACCAGAAAAAAAAAAAAAAACTTGAGGTGGTGTGAAATCTGGGAGAACTTACTCAGTGATGTAACATTTACAGCTTGTCTGAGTGCTGTGCAAGTTATGACAGCATAAACACAGATAAGCTGCGTGGAGGATAAACTCAAAGAAATGTAGGCATTGGGATCATGTCAAATCCAACACGTAACATGATGGAAGTGATGCATTCTTTCACAATTTATAACACATCAGCCATTCTGGAGAAGAATGAAACTTGGCCACTTCCTTACGCTTGACATTAAAGCTTTGTCTTTGAGGTGGACTCTAGCTAAATATTAAGGAGAGAGTAAATCTACAGGAGCAAAATAGTATATGTTGATGCCGTGAGGCAGGAAGATGGTGCTGAGACAGGCTATTAAAAATATCAAGAGGGAGCTGAAAACTGATACAATGTATAAGTAGAATTAAGAAGGAAAAGTCACATGATCATTATAGTAGCTACCCAAAAAAGTGATGGCCCTTGACAGAATGCAACACGTTTTCGTGATAAAAGCCACAGAAACAAATGACTGAAGGGGCCCTACCTGAGTAACAAATGACTGAGGGGCCTACCTGAGTAACAAATGAC
>NW_022196899.1:27843445-27843830 GCF_008632895.1 Mastomys coucha | reverse complement strand
CTGAGTAACAAATGACTGAAGGGCCTACCTGAGTAACAAATGACTGAAGGGCCTACCTGAGTAACAAACGACTGAGGGGCCTACCTGAGTAACAAATGACTGAGGGGCCTACCTGAGTAACAAATGACTGAGGGGCCTACCTGAATACAGTGAAGAATATATAGAGTGTAAAGCCAACTGCAGACAGAAAAGGCAAAAGCAGAAAGCATCACTTCTCAGGTAAGGACTGGGGGGAAAAGTAGCCATCTTGAGCAAGAAGGCAAGAGAAAGAAGTAAAGGGCAAGAGAAGGAAGCCAAATTATCCCTGACCTGAAGATCCCGAGATCCTATGCTTCAAAGACCCCACTGAGGACGCTCAGACCTGACAAACACCTTAATTGACCTG
>NW_022196899.1:27841944-27843210 GCF_008632895.1 Mastomys coucha | reverse complement strand
CAAAGACCCCACTGAGGACGCTCAGACCTGACAAACACCTTAATTGACCTGAAGACCCGAGATCCTATACCTCAAAGACCCCACTGAGGACGCTCAGACCTGATAAACACCTTAAGCAAAGTTCAGCTCTGAACTTGTCATCTGTGTAGCTTACTCTAAAATTGTTCATTGTAATTAAATAATTTTAAATAAAACTACTCAGCAATAATAATTATTGCTAACCTATTTCCTAAAGTTTCAGTTTAATCTCAGCCTGTGGCTGTTAAGGGAGTCAACAAATAAAAAAGATCAGGAAATATGTAATGCATAAGAAATTAATAAATTACCATGATCCCATGTTCAAACAAAAGCCTACGATTGCTATTGGTTGAGAGTATTCAACTGTGCTTCTGAAGAACAAACAGCTAAAGGCTGCCACTAGTAGAACTACTCAGGGGTTAAGTAAGCATCTTTTTAATATTTCATTTTATTTTTGATTAACATGTATTAATTATACATATTAATGTGGTTTGGAGTGATACTTCAATACAGCATTTACTAATTAAACTCAGCTTCCCATGACCTGCACTCCTACTCACACACCTTTTATAACTATAATAACCACCGTTCTATTTTTGGTCAACTTTTTAATGGAGCAGCAGTTAAATCTCCTGAGAGAGATGCAGTAATTGAAATGCACAATTCATAGTTTTTGTTCCTTGACACGGGAGAGCATGCTTCTCTGCAGTCCTTCCTACAGACAGAATGCTGGGCTAGAACAAAGGAGAGAGGTTAGAACTCAGGGTAACAGGTAAAGAGTGACACAGGAGGAGGTGACTAACCTGTTAGCCTATGGGGCTGAGAAAAGTGAGCTTCCTTTCCTGGGTTCCTGGGGCCCTGAACTGCCAGGTCTCCAGACTTCCTGGTACACAGACAGACAGGTAGGCAGTCAGGCAAGCAGACAGACAGACAGAAAGACAGACGATGGATGGATGGATGGATGGATGGATGGATGGATAGATAGATAGATAGATAGATAGATAGATAGATAGATAGATAGATCAATTTAGGATTATAGAAAGTTCAAGGTTGTAAGCCTTCTATCTGACTTGCTCTTCAACTACTGTTGTTTTGGGAAGTGCTGGGACTTGAACGAAGGGCCTCAAACATGCCAGACAAGTGCTCACCACTAAGCTGTATCACCAGCCCCTTGATCCTTCTACAGAAGCTAGGGTGTGTGTGTGTGTGTGTGTGTGTGTGTGTGTGTGCATGTGCGTGTGTGTATGT
>NW_022196899.1:27837107-27841569 GCF_008632895.1 Mastomys coucha | reverse complement strand
TGTGTGTGTGTGTGTGTGTGTGTATGTGCGTGTGTGTATGTGTGTGTGTGTGTGTGTGTGCGTGTTTGAGTGTAATCGTGCCTCTGTGTTTCAGCTTCAGAATTCAGAGAGAGCTTCGCAAACATGGCATTATTGCTTAGGAACAAACTCCTCCTTACCCAGGTTCAGTTTCTAGAAGACGGTGTGTTTTGACTGCCAAGCACATGAAGGTATTCTCAGAGACCAGTACCCAACAAATAGTTGTCATTGATATTTAGGGACAAGAAGATTCCAAATGGCCTGAGGAAACAGTAGGACTTCCTCCTTTCTGAAGGAAATACATTTTGTTCTCCACATGTGCATCCAATTACATCAGATACCTGGTAACTGGGGAAGTGTATGTCTCGGACATTGTAGGAAAACAAATCTGAAACTCATATTGTGACATTACTACAAATGATGCCTCTTTCAATAAACTCTAGATTTAGATTCTTTGGTGTCTAATAAATTTTAAAAAGATTTGTTTATTTATTATTCATATGAGCACACTGCAGCCGTCTTCAGATACACACTAGAAGAGTGCATCAATCCCATTATAGATGGTTGTGAGCTACCATATGGTTGCTGGGAATTGAACTCAGGACCTCTGGCAGAGTAGCCAGTGTTCTTAACTGCTGAGCCATCTCCCAAGCCTGTCTATTAGATTTTAAATTATCAGTCTGTAAGTATACGTCCAATGATGTTAGGTACTGGGTGGGGCCAAGCAGATGCTGAAGTCATGTATAGATCATGTGAGGTTAGTGGAGATCACTCAATGTTTTCATATGAAGCATTTTTATCGTTCTTCATATAAATAACATTTCTTTTGTTTACAGGTGTATAGAAGGGCAGTGAAATACAGGGTCATTTCCACGCGAAAGGCTCATAGACAGACTTATTTTATTCTCTTACAGTTTGAAAATTTACAACCTTTGAAAAAAAATTAAAAAGTTTAAGGCACCATTTCTAACTGTTTAAAGATTCTACAACTAGCTTTACATTTCCCTATCAGCCCTTCAACTACAGATGCTTTCACAAACTGCACACATAAACAAAGTCTGTGATTTCCTAAGTAGTAAACTTCAGCACTTAGTTGAGTCCTCAAGGGTAGAAAGGATTGTCTAACACCCACCCAATCCCTTGCTCCTACCATGCCTGTAGACACTCTGCCCTTCCAGCACTCAGAGTATAAAGGCTTAGGAAGTACATCTCCTTCCCTAGACTACCAGGCTCTTTCTAAGGTCCCAATTCAAACCAGTTAATCTTGGGTCCACCAGGAAACTCAGAGCCACTTGTATCAAAGAGGAAATCCCCACACACACACACTCTCTTATGGATCCCCCAGAGTAACTGTAGCATTTGCAATGTTAAGAGGAAAATTCTGACACCACCATTTATGACAGCAACCAGCTACTGGATCAAAGACTGTACCACATTTCTCTACTAAGGAGAGTTATTTCACCTGAGATCAAAGCAGGAAGGATAGCTTCTCCCCAGACCTTGACAAAGCTTACTCCCTGGGATGCTCACAGAAGAGATGCTCGCCAACTCGTCACCAATAACACTGCCAGGTTTACTTTCTCCCTGACTATCTGGTGTCATAGTTTACAAACAACTCATTTTGTATTGAGGTAGAAAAAGGGGATGAGACTTATTACAGTCTGTACCAAACTCTAACAGAAACTCTACCATATTAAAATTTTGTACTGGTTATAAAATGACTCCAATTACAGAACCTTTAAAGGGTAAAGAGTAAGAGGCAAAGCAAAGCTCTAGTCCAGCCAGTTCCTAGTCACTGTCCCTCAAGTGCTGACTAGCCAATTCTGTTACCTCTTGTCATTGTAAATGAACCACTTGTGAAACCAGGTCTAGAAATGAATAATCAGAGAACATATTTGCCTAAAATGAGAAAAAATAATATATTCCAAGTCCACCAAAAATCTTCACTCTCTATACCAAATGTCAGCAAAACAATCCAAAATGACTGTGTGACAAGCCACCAAGGATTTCTGCATCTCTTACTATATCTAACACAGCAACGATCTGATCATTGAAGCCCAGTGATGCTGACACTACAGGTTAAAAAATCCTTCTTTGCTATAAGAGACATGATTTTTAAGTTTCTCATAACGTAATGTATCACAGATAAAATAAACATAATAAAATCTACAGCAAGCTCCAAGAGTAGCTCCCAGCACCAAACAAAGGAAGCACAGGCCTTCAGACAGCAGGTCTAGAGGGCATAGCCAAAAGAGTCTACAACCCACAGTGGTAACTGAAAAGAATACTTCCAAGAAAGGGCAGTTGGAAGGATGAGAAAATCCTGTGGTCTCTGCAATGGGAGGCAGTCCCCAGAGAGTAATTCACTTGCATGTGCATGGGACTACTTCAAAGACATTCTGGGGGAAAAGGAGGAGGGGTTGCTGAAGGACTTTCTACTTCTCTTTAGAGAGAAAAAAATACCTCTGTGAATATATAATCAAAATCAATCAGAATTATAAAGGACTATGAAATGGAAAATATGCTGGTTAGAACACAAAAGGCGTTGTGGAGAAAATGAATGGTCTCAATTTCTTTGGGATGCGATTTCAAAGGAGTAGAGCACTAATTGAAAAATCATCATGCTCAGTGCGTGTTCTGACTCCACTCAGAACATGTGCCCATCCACTGAGACGGAGAAATAGAGAGGGGAGAGGGGATGGTGGAGAAAACAGCACAAGGCCAGAGATGAGAGAGCAAGAAGGCCTCCTCCTAGGCATGAGGAAGTGAACCCAACATTAGCCCCAGCAATCTCTTGGCAGCCAGCTATCATCTGGGCTGTGGGAGACAGACAATGAACCCAAACAGAATGAGGGCTTTACCTAAAACTGTGAAGAACGAGTGAGAGACAAGGGCTGGAGAAGACTGCTGGAGTGGAGGGAGCAGCTACCTGAGAGGCCTAGGAAGGCTGGGAGATGTCTACAGAAGCCTCTGACCTCGGAAGAGGAGTTCTATGTGTCAGGGCTGCTGGGAGACTCTTCTCAGTCAGGAAGTAAAGACTCTGATGAGATGACTCTCACAGCCATAGAAGAAATGAAGTGTGGTTTTGTGACACTTTTTTTCCAGGTGGTAAGAAAAAAAAAAGCTTTTATTGGGTGTAAGGAAACACATGCATACAGCAAGATGCTCAGAGGGGCTGCAGATACCCAGCAACAACTAAGAAAGCAGCCAAAAGACTCAGAGTACTTTGGAATGAGCTCCAAAAACCCTGGAAAACTTGGAAAGGTCTGCTCAGAACATCCCATATCCTCTTCTTTCTCTTTGTCCTCACAGGACTGAACCTAAGTATCTGAACAGTTGGACACCCTCACTCCTCACATCTCTGTTCTCTTCTCCAGCATCTCTGCCCATCCCTGGTCATGTCACTTCTTCAACAGTGCTTCCTAATGCCAGCTTCCCTGTTGCCTCAATCTGAAACCTGACTACCTTTCTCTTCCCTCTGTACAACAGAGAAAAAGTCTGTGTGTCTTCCTACAAGAACCTTTTATATGATTAACACAGTTAGCAAGCACACCAGTCAACCCATACTCTGCCTCATACTAAGCAAGCAGGAGCTAGCAACACCACATCCGACTTACAGTGTGCTGTAAGATGACCATACAGAAATGCTTATCACACCCTTCAGGGCTCTTTTCAGCTTCCCCTATTGCACTGAGATATTTGACCCTCTGATGGCTTAGTATTTGCACTGTGATGTTCAGCCCACTGCTGATTTGATAGTATTTCAAGTTCACCACCACTCTGGGTTGCAATGTTAGTTTTGACATGTAGGAAGATCTAACAGTTCCAAGATTGTCAACACACTGAACTATTAATTGATGGGCTCACTCTTGGGGGAAATGGTAGAGTACATGTGACCTCACGGAAAAATGAAGAGCTTCTAATTAAGAGGGGAGCAAGCAAGACAAGTATAGAAGATGGAGGGAAAAGAGCAAAATAACAATAAGGGAGCATGAAAAGGTCAAAAGGAACCATACTATTAAATATGTACCTAAAAATACCTATAATAAACTATAGTCAGTATAAACATACATACATACATACATACATACATACATAAGCAAAATTTTGCTACATCAGCTAACAATGATTCCTCTAAGAACCAAAGACCATCTACCAAAAACACCAACACTAGGCATGAGAAGCCCTCTTTTGAGTGAAGGTTGTTCAAGAGACTCTTAGAACATTATGGGCTATTACTATTGTTCTTGGTCACCCCCAGAAGTGGAAGATAAGTCCCTATAACTAAAGACACCATGAATGTCAGTGGTACAGAGGCCACTGAGCTGGATCAGACCTGAATATGTCTTCCCAAGGATCAACTTTCATGGGGTCTACTGCCACGCACACTTGCGTGATGGCGGTATTTGAGGCGTAAACTTCAAGGAAAGTCAGCCTCCTGCCT
>NW_022196899.1:27834425-27836522 GCF_008632895.1 Mastomys coucha | reverse complement strand
CAGATTTTACACCACCCGTGTGTAGTCTGTTTGTCAAAGCCGAATCCCGTGCCCACCTGACCAGAACTGCTCGTCCCGCGGAACAGGGACCCCGTGAGAAATCCCGGTCCGTGGCAGTCTACCAGGAGGTGCCATGCAAGCTTCCAAAGGTGGGAGGCCACCAACAGTCCTACATAGCTATGCTGCCTATGAACAACTTCAATGACCAGCATAGCACAAAAACCCTAAAGATATAATAGTGGCACACATACCTTGGTGGTAATCAACCATGCCCTAATTGGACTTAAGATCCACTGATATAGACCGAAACCATTTCACGAAGTCAAGATGGTAACTCAAGGCAGGAAAGGAAGCAGAGATCACACAAGACTGATGCTTAATGGCTTGTTCTGTATGCTTTGCTCAGCTTTCTTTCTTATACAACCCAGGAGAGGCACTGTCCACAGTAGACTGGGCCCTCCTAAATCAATCATTAATCAATTAAAAAAATGCCCTACAGACATGCCCTCAAGCCAGTTTGAAGATGAAAATCTTCCCTCTTCTCAGATTACTTTAGTCTGGATCAAAAACTAACCAGCATAACTTTGCAAGCACAAGAAACAAATCTTAGTCCCCAGAATATACTTAAAAATCTCTATGTAGTGGTGTCATGGATACCCCTAGGGTTCAGTAGACAAGCAACCTAACCTACTTACTAAGTTCCTGGTCAATGAGAAACCCAGTCTCAAAAATAAAAGAAAGGAAGGAAAGAAAAGAATGAAAGAATGAAGAAATATGGATGGTACCTGAGGAATAATACCCAAGATTGTTCTCTGGCCTCCACACATATATGGGCACATGTGCAAGCTTACTTAAACACACACATATGTACCTGCATACACATTCTCTCTCTCTCTCTCTCTCTCTCTCTCTCTCTCTCTCTCTCTCTCTCTCTCTCTCTCTCTCTCTCTCTCTCTCTCACACACACACACACACACACACACACACATGCAAATACACACAAATGCAAATCTAGTCCTTAGATACTACACCAAGCTGATTTTAAAAATAATAAAATAAAATTCCAGGGGTGAAAGGCTTTACTGCACCCATTACCCACAAGTTGTATATAATCCATATAATAGAAGTCATGGTGAAAATCACTGTCGTTGTCAGAGATTCACAGGCACCATGGTGCATAAGAACAACTTGTGAGATGGAACTCTAGAAAGTCTTAGGAACGTGAGAGATAATCAAAGATGTATATCCCTTACAAGATCTAATTGTCTCTGAACATAGAAGACTTTTGAAATATAACCTAGGAACTTGAGGCCCAAGCCACAAGAGGGAGCCCACACCTGACATTGCCTGGCTGACGAGGAACCAGAGGTTGGATAGCCCAGAGTCCTAGGAGAAAACCAAACATGACTGGTGGAGGAAAAAAAGGGTAAGGAAGGAAGGCTAATGAAATAATTCCTAAGAATATTCTGCTATTCTCACAGATTGGTGCCTAGCCCAATCGTAATCAGGCTTTATCCAGCAACTGATGGGAGTAGTGGCAGAGACCTACAACCAAACATTAGATGGAGTTGTGAGAACCCCAAGAAAGAGTGGTAGAAGGACTGTAGGAGCCAGAGAGGTTAAGGACACCAGGAGAACATGGCCCACAGAATGAACTAAGCAGGACTCATAGGGCCTCACAGAGGCTGAAGTGACAACCACAGAGCCTGTATGAGTCAGCACTAGGTCTGATGCATATATGTAATGGTTATGTAGCTTGGTGGTTCTGTAGGACTCCTAAAAGTAGAGGTGGGAGGTGTCCCTAACTCTTTTGTTTACTCTTGAGACTCCTTTCTTCCTACTGGGATACCTCAGGGTATTTGCCAATCTTACTGGATCTTGTAAAGCTGTGTTCTGCTGATATCCCCAGGAGGCCTGCTCTTTTCTGAAGGGAAACAAAGGAGGCATAGATCTGGGGGGGGGGGGGGGAATGGGGAGGAGGTCAGAAGAGTAGAGGGGAGAAAACTATGGTTGAGATAAATAGACATGGGGCCTACCAGAGAGACAGACAGAGAGATGGACAAAGAATAGAAGAGAAGAGAAAAGAAAAGAAAAGAA
>NW_022196899.1:27831446-27834415 GCF_008632895.1 Mastomys coucha | reverse complement strand
AAAGAAAAGAAAAGAAAAGAAAAGGAAAGAAGAGGAAAGAAAAGGAAAGGAAAGGAAAGGAAAGGAAAGGAAAGAGAAATACAACCTAGGAAGCCTAGGCCTCAAAATGAGGTGCCTGAGTCATTGATGTTAGCTGGGAACAAATTGCAAATACAACTCTTAGACCTTCCTGTAAATGTATCCAAATGGAAAAATGAAGGAAGCTCAGAACCAGAATCTATAACCTCCGCTGACCCCACTCCTCTTAAGAGACTCTTATCTATGTGACACAGTTTTCTTTGCTGCTTGGTTCCATTAGCACAGAAGCCCTCTAGACATGGCAGTCTTTGGATATGACCCGAATATGTTTGCATGCCTAAAAGGAGGTAATTGTCATCTAAATTTCATTCAAAACTTACATTTGCCACTCAAGAAATTATATTCTTGATCCACTCTATATCCATTTTTTTTTTATCTATTATGGAGGTCTGGTGAGGTGGTTCAATGGGTAAAGGCTCTCATTGTCAAGACTGGCAACCTGAGCTCAGTCTCCAGGGCCCACGTGGTAGAAGAGATCAACTCCTACAAGCTGTACTCTGACTTTTATATATATGTATATATGCAGAGAGAGAGAGAGAGAGAGAGAGAGAGAGAGAGAGAGAGAGATTTAACAAATACATAACTGCCAATAAGTGCTTCGAAGAGTGTTATGAATGTTTGCAATTATATGTTGCCTCTGTAGTCATCTTGAATGTAAGCTGTGCTTTCTCATTTGAGAAACAAGCTCTGTAACCCTTGATACCATTTCTAGTTCCATACTTCCTGGTTGGAAGTCATTAGGATGGTCCTCCTAGACATCTTCATGCCTTTGCCACAATGAGCACTTTCCTAAATGACAGAAAAATATACTATTCTTGACCCTGACCTGCTCTTACACCTCCCTAGATCTAGCAATCACAGATCTAAAGTTATGCTGGTTCCTTTGCCTCACCAACCAAACTCCTGCTGGGTCCCTGCCAAGTGCTCACCTTGCCCCTCGCTCACCCTCCTCCTCCCTGGCTTCTATGGGTGTGTCTATCTCTGCACATTCTTCAAGTGTGCCATGCTCCACCCTCAGGGCTTGTAAATAATGAACCATTTATTTCTACCTTGTATTCTCCCTCACCTCAAGAAGGGGTTCTCTCTGTCTTAAGGATCGTAAAGCAAAGAACGATCAGGACTTTTCTCAAAGAAACACTAAACAACAAAATAAATATTGCTGACTTTAACACACTTTTATTTGTCTTGGGTGTTTTTGTTTTTTGTTTGTTTGTTTTTATGGTTTGGAGGTTGAGACAGGATCTAACTATATAGAGCAGGGTGGGCTCAAACTCAAAGAAATCTGCAAGTTCTCATGGCCAGTAGGCAAGTTTTACCTCTTCTTCCACTACTGAGCATAGTATTTAAAGGGCTACTAGGGGAAAACTCCTCCTTGGAAGTGCTGATCACATCCTGGCAGCAACAGCCACTGACATGGGGGCTGGACTACACATAGCCAAAAAGCAGAGGACTTTTAGGGCCGTGAAACTGATCTATGCACTGTAACACTAAATAGATCTCACTATGGTTTTTAAAATGTTTTTATGTTGTTATTTTATGTGTGCTTTCCCTGCATTTATGTTTGTGTATTATGTGTGTGTGGCATTCACAGAGGCCAGAAGGGGACATCAGATACTCTAGAGCTAGAGTTACAAATGGTTGTGAGATACCAAGTGGGTGCTAGGAATAGAAACTGGATCCTCTGGAGGATCAGCCAGTGCTCTTAACTGCTGAACCATCTCTCTACTCCATATTTTATTGTACATTTGTAAAAACCCACAGGGCCGGGCAGTGGCAGTGCACACCTTTAATCCCAGCACTTGGGAGGCAGAGGTAGGTGGATTTCTGAGTTTGAGGCCAGCCTGGTCTACAGAGTGAGTTCCAGGTCAGGCAGGGCTGTACAGAGAAACCCTATCTCGAAAAACCAAAAAGGTAAGAAAAAAATTTTTTTTAAAAAAATGTTAACTATTTAATAAACAAATTCACATAGATACAAACTATTAATACACACTATTAAATTAAATTTTGAATGTAGAGTCTCTGGGAAGTAAATCCCTGATGATAAAAACTGATGACAGAGAATTTATCAGTTTAAGCCCATAATCACACAATAAAAGAAAGTCACAGGCCAGTATTTGGATAAACATAGACATAAAAATGTTCAATAAAGTCTCAGCAACCAAAACCAGCAGCATATAAAAAGAGTAGTAGCTCTTCTTACAGAGGGTCTGGGCTTGGTTTGCAGCTCCCACATGTTGGCTCACAACTGTTTGTAACTCCTCTTCCAAGGAATCGCCTCATTCTGCCCCCACCAGCACCAGACATGCACATAGTACAAATACATCCATGCAACCAGATAACTCACACATACATTTTTTTAAGCTTATTCACTCTTAGGGCAAAGACATGTCAGAACTAGATTTGTAAGGTAGATTTTATAATTTAACTACAGCCCTCCTTTACTGTTCATAGAGACTCCCCAGGTCCCCTGTGAAAACCAAAGTCCAAGGACACTCAGGTCACTTTTTATGAATGGGAGTGTTTTCATGTGATTTTTACACATCATCCCATATGCTTTAAGCAACCTCTGGATGTTACAATAGCTAATGCTATAGCAAATAAATAAATAGTAAGTTGTTCATTGTGATCAAGTGGTATTCATCCCAGAAATGTAAAGATGGCTCAGTGTACACAAACTAATGCAATATGATTAGATCAACAGAAAGAATCACATGTTTATCTTAACTGATACAGAAAAAAGGTATAGAATTCAATTCTGTACAATAATAAAAATATGTAGAGCAAATTGAGCATATAAGGAATACTTTTTTTTTAGGCAGATGGAGATTTATAGCGCAAATCTACATTTTAGATCATGAAGTATGGTCTCAAAGATAGATTTAAAAGATGTA
>NW_022196899.1:27830675-27831380 GCF_008632895.1 Mastomys coucha | reverse complement strand
TGGGAGGCAGAGGCAGGCGGATTTCTGAGTTCTGAGGCCAGCCTGGTCTACAGAGTGAGTTCCAGGACGGCCAGGGCTACACAGATAAACCCTCTCTCTCGAAAAAAAAAAAGATGTATCAATGCTTCAATTCTCACACATACAACGACACAGAACAGAAATGCAGAATACAGCACTGAAAAGTCACCTAACAGTACTGTGGTTACTGCTCCTACTTGAAGAACTCTGCTGAGCTACTCTAACCTCAGAGTAAAGCAGCTTTTCCTCCTGAGCAAGCTGTTCAGGGGAAGGCAATAGATGCCTCAACACAGGACAAGAAAGTCCTGACTGCTCCTTCTCAGGTCAATGACTTCACTGTGGAGAAATACAGTTTTTTGAGCTATTCTTTTTTTTTTAACTTTTATTGCATTATCAGAAAAGTTACATGATTTCAATTTATCTGAATTTGTTAACATTTAAAAACATATTTTAATTAAATAGAATTGATTCACATTCTTGTTCCCCTTTTGTACCACTGCTCCTCCCATAGAGCCCCCATCAATACCTATAATATATTTTTGTCGTATTCCTTAAAATTTATAAAATATTATAAAAATAAAAATAAGTATTATAAAAGTTGTTTGATATAAAGCAATCGATTCAACAGTCTTATGTAGATGCTCGTCTACAGCAATAGTGAAAATACATTTTTCTCAATATAAATTT
>NW_022196899.1:27829299-27829662 GCF_008632895.1 Mastomys coucha | reverse complement strand
TTGTCATGGAATATCTTATTTTCTCCATCTATGGTAATTGAGAGTTTTGCTGGGTATAGTAGTCTGGGTTGGCATTTGTTTTTCTTGTAGGATCTGTATAACATCTGCCCAGGATCTTCTAGCTTTCATAGTCTCTGGTGAGAAATCTGTTGTAATTCTCATAGGCCTGCCTTTATATGTTACTTGCCTTTTTTTTCCCTTACTGCTTTTAAAATTCTTTCTTTGTTTAGCACAGTTGGTGTTTTGATTATTATGTGACGGGAGGAATTTCTTTTCTGGTCCAGTCTATTTGGACTTCTGTAGGCTTCTTGTATGTTCACGGGCATCTTTTTCTTTAGGTTAGGGAAGTTTTCTTCTATAATT
>NW_022196899.1:27827088-27828805 GCF_008632895.1 Mastomys coucha | reverse complement strand
ATGGTAGGAGAATTGGGTTCTGATGGTGACAAATGACCTTGGTTTGTGTTGTTTATTTTCTTATGCTTGCCCCCGGCCATCTGGTTACCTCTAGTGCTACATGCCCTTGCTAAATCTGACTGGAGCCTCTCCTTCCTGTGATCCTGGTTGTGTCAGAACTCCTCAGAATCAAGCTGTCTCTGTGATCCTGGGATTCTGGGATCCTGGAATCCTAGGATCCTGGACTTCTTAGATCACCTGGGAGTGTGTCTTTCTCTGTGAGTTGTGGGACTGGCTGCAGAGCTTGTGCCCAAGGTCTGCTCAGAACACTAACCCAGACAGACCAGAAGGTACCAGAGTCACTTGGCTGGTGGAGTTCCGGTGTGCCTGGTCAAGCTGGTCCCAGTTACTCCCAGTGTTGGATGTTTGTTCCTCCTTACCTCTGATCCTGGGTGTGTCAGAGCGCCTGGGAATGGAGCTTCCTCTGTGAGTTGTGGGACTGGCTGCGGAGCTTGCACCCAAGGTCTGCTCTGGACCCCAGACCAGACAGACTGGAAGGAACCCAAGTCACTGGGCTGGTGGAGTTCCTGTGTGCCTGGTCCTGCTGGTCCCAGTTACTCCCAGTGTTGGGACAGATGTTGGTTCCTGCTCACCTCTGATCCTGGGTGTGTCAGAGCACCTGGGAGTGGAGCTTCCTCTGGGTGTTGTGGGACTGGCTGCGGAGCTTGCGCCCAAGGTCTGCTCCCAAGGAATACATTTTAACCCAATAAAAGTTATTTCTACTAAGTCAAAAGTTAAAATTGTGTGGAGTGAGAAAAGGTATAAGATTTATCTTTGAAGGTCTGAAATAAGACAAGATGCCTAAATGCCTACTTTTATCCAAAATGATATCATAAGTCCAAACCAGCAAAATTAAGCAAGAAATAAAGATTACCAAATTGAAAGAAAAGTCTAGTTGTCACTACTCTGTGAAATAGAAATGATTTTCCAAATTAAAAGCTCTTTAAAAAACTGTCACAAGTATTAGAACTAATAAATGAATTCAGTAAGAATATAAGATATAAAAGCAGTATGCCAAAGCAAATGGCATTGGTATGTACTCAGAAAATTACCTGAAATAGAAATCAGAGAGGCAATCCCATTTACAATAGCTAATAACCAAGAAATTAAACACCTGGCAGTGAATTTATCTAATAGATGGAAGACCTCTAAAACATATTTAAAAGCTGTGGTGAAAAGAAATTGGAAAAGAAAGATGTGGAAAACCATCTCAGGATCTTGAGTTGGGAAAACCAATACTGTTTAAAAATAACCACATGCTTCAAGTAGTTGACAGATTCAATGATCATCTTGTCCAAATACTAATGGAAATATTAAAACAGCTCTAAAGTTTATGTGAAACCACAAAGAGCCCAATAAGCCAAAGCTGTTTTGGTTAACAACAAAAAGAGAAAAGATACTGTGTGATTTGTGGTGGTTTGAATGAGAGTGGCTCTATTGGCCCTCATATCTGAAAGTTTGGTTCCCAGTTGATAGACTGTTTAGGGAGTATTAGGAGGTGTGGCGTGTCCCAGAAGGGCTATGCAGGAATGTTCCTGACTTCCATCTGCCATCAGGATGGCTCTGAGGTTTCAAAGGAGTATGCCATTGCCAGGGTCTCCTCTCCCCTGCCCTACTGCCCTCTCTCTGTCTGTCTCTGTCTCTCTGTCTCTCTCCCTCCCCCCTCTCTCCCTCCCTT
>NW_022196899.1:27814513-27827078 GCF_008632895.1 Mastomys coucha | reverse complement strand
TCTCTCTCTCTCTCTCTCTCTCTCTCTCTCTCTCCATCTTGAGGATCAGATGTGAACTCTCAGCTACTGCTCCAGTGCCTGCCTGCCTGCCTGCTGCTATGCTTCCTTCTATGATGATCATGGCACACAGTATGCCCACTCTAGCATTGCCATTTCCCTAAGTCAAGGAGACACCTGCACTCATGCTCACTGCAGTAAGACCTTCAAGTTGTGGGGCGCAGCGCTAGCACCCAGCACCTGCACAGCAGGTGGCACCAGGGCACTGCTGGGCGGTGGGGGAGTGAAAGGGATTGGAGAGGATGACCTGCGGGTCCTGCCAGAGGTCCTGTACTGTCTGTCTGCGCACCCTGCTCCTCTGGATGGGCATCTGTATCCCAGTCCTCAGAGAGGCGGTGGGACAGTTGAGGGGTTATCCTTGGGCCTCACAGAGGCCAAGAACACAGCTTCTAGCCCCTTGGAGATTGCAAGCAAGACACTGGACACCACGGAGGAGCTGAGAACAAATTGGGGGCCCCAGAGATGCTCAGTCTGCCCTGAGGCCAAAGGGAGAGAAGGGGCAGGGAAAGGAGGCAGCCACCTGGTGGTTCAGGCATGAGTGGGTGCAAGTGGGTGTGGGCGAGTTCTAGTTGAAAGGAGGCAATACATGGTTGTAAGATATTTTATTATAGAAAGGAGAGAAGAGATAGGAAAGTAGAGATGGACATGACCACGTGGCCGGCCATGGCCATGTAGGGATGGGGGAAGGGAGGAGGAGAATGTAGATAAGAAGAGCAAGAGGCTAAGAGGGAAGAGAGAGAAGAAGAAAGAGAGAAGAAGAGAGAGAGGAGAAGGGAGGGGGCAAAACTGCCCCTTACATGGTGGGCTGGGCTATCTGTCTGTGGGATGGGGCATAACAGGCTGTGGTCAAATGACTGGGGGTGGAGTCCAGCCAGAATGCTGGGAGTTTGAGGCATTGTCTAGATAGCACAGGCTACTGGAGTTGGAACACTTGTGGAGTCAGCCATCTGTGTCTGGGAACGTGTATCCACTGTTTCCATCCCTTGTGGAATCTTTCAGTGGGTCTCCAGAAGTTAAGACTCGCTCAACCAAAACACAGACTGCTTTTCACAGTCCTACAAACAGTCACACTGGAGTGCCACCAACTAATAAAGAAGGGTGGCCATGTAAACACAGACGACTATTCAGTTGTAAACAGAACACATCATTTACAACAGCATAGGTGGGGGATGGAGATTGTTGTATGAAATGAGTCAACCCAGATGCAGAAAGATGCAAACACTGAATGATCTCATCCTATGAATTCTGGAAGCTGAGCCCAAGGGAAGCTGAGTAGATGAAGAATCAGGCAAAGGCTGAATGATGGGTACCAACTGCAGTCAGAGTGGGGTACCAACAGAAAGAAGTCGGGCATAGTCAGAATGTGTGGGTACCACCATGCAGAAGGGATAACTACAGATAACAGACATTTATTGGCATCTCAGAGCCAGTAGAGAGGACTTGAGAAGGTCTCACCATAAGAAATGATAAATATTGGAGTAGAAAAGTATGTTGGATTGGTCTAAATCATACATGTTATGTTATACATGTATGACCTTTATGTTTTCATGTATTCTATTAAAATAATCAAGCCCAAATGGGATGTGGTCAGCTGCTCCAATTAGTCTTTTTAGTTCTGAGGTATTACTTAGAGCAGTGTTTTTCAGTATTAGCTTTCCATCTAGCTAAGTTTCCAAATACAGACAAGATTTTCATCCAGTCATCAAATGGAACAAGGTATGTTACAATGCTTGGAGAAGGAGACTCCAAGAGTGAGGCAGGTCTACCAGAACCTTCCTCTCAGCCCTTCCATATGGCTTCATTCAGACAAAGATCAAAAACACACCTCTTGTGTCTAAGCAACCAGACAAAGTGAAGAAAAGACTCTAAAACATACAAGATTTTATAATAAAAATCAAAACCATTATTGAGAACAAAATGGAAGTCCCATGTCAGCTTAGCTAATATTAAGATACAGTAGTAAATTGAACTAATTCATGAGAGACTACCAAAAGCACATATTCTGAGCCAGTGTGGCCATCATGGCACACTCAGACACCCTTCCTCATACAGGCCCACACTCCCCTATGCTCCCCCATGGCCAGGAGCATCGGCAACCTCAAAGCAGCCATACTGGAATGTCTGCACCCAGCTGGGGTGATGGGTTCCCCAAGGATATGTAGATGATGATATGATGATGCCCATTCTCCTCTTTCTTCCTTATCTATATTCCCTTGCCTTTCCCCCAAGACCACAGGCAGTTAGGGCAGAACTGCATGCAGCTGGTTGGAAAAGGTCTCTGGATACTCAGGAAGAGTCCCATGATCCTCTCTGCCCACTCCTTCTACAAAGGACGGACAAAGGTCAACAGACCCAGTTGTGATAATCATTTAAAAGCCAGAGCAGCAGATCCTGCAGATGGGAATCAGGCTTGAAGGATAGTCCTGTGGTACAGCCAGGATCAGATAGAGCAACACAGCCCAACAGCTCTTTGCCCATTTCTGTTAGGGATGGCCTGTAGGCTGCTCACACTCAGTCTGAAGGGGCACCACTTGGAAAAGTGGCAAAGCTTTGATAACATTCAGATGGTTTTAAGGATGATATTGAGACAGTGGTTTTTAATTAAATCTGTGGAAATACTGTATGTTGGAATCACATCCAACCCACACCCACAATGATGGTGCTATGGCATAGTTAGCCAAAGAACAGATTAATATACTTCAGGAGAAGCAAAGACCAAACCTGAGAAACACCAGAATAATCTCAAATTTTGTTGCAAATTGTAAGCATCCTTAAAATAACAGTTCCATGCCTAGTTTGTCTCTGTAAAGAATTTGGCCTTTGGGGGCAGGTGAAATGATTTGAAGGGTGCTCAAGCCTGCTGATCTGAGTTCAACCCCCAAAACTCACTGTTGCAAGAGGACCAACACCCAAAACAATCAAACATTTTTAAAAGCATTTCAAACTTCAAATCTTCTAACTTCATTAAAAACTCTCCATGCACCATTCCAAGAGTTTTTCCACCCCCAGAGTTTTCTTATTAATAGGCTGCTTTAAAAAGTGTAACAATGAAAACAAAGCAGAAGTTGGAGATGTGGCTCAGTTTGCTGAGTGTTTACACATCATGCACAGGCTGTAGGTTCAATCCCAACATCACAGAAACTCTCCTCTACAAACCCCCGGGGTGGAGGCAGGGGAATTAATAGGTCAAAGTCATCCTCAGCTACAGAAGTTCAAGGCCAGCCTGGAATACACAAATCTCATTTGTTTTCTTTTTAAGATGAATTATTTTTATTAGCATAGATTAGTTGTACATCATTATTGGATTTACTATGCATTATATGACAAGACTTTTCCTGGGGAGATGTCTACTCACCCCAGATAGGGAGCCCACAGAAAAACAAAGTCCAACTTGATGAACTTGTCAGCTTTATTGGGGTTACTTATAGTAGTATGAGTAAGGGGTTGCTTACATTAGCAAAGATGACTCAAAGGACAGGTACATCACCAAATCCTCCCCCAGCATGAGTGACAGCTCACAGAAGCTGGGAGCCTGGAGCTCACTGCACAGCCTGCAGGCAGCCAAGCTGGAGAGTGTCCTTTCCAGGCAGCTCAGTTGGTCTAAGCCCCGTTCAAAGTGCTCAGCTGGTTTCTGTTTCTGTTTGGTCTGGGCAGCTGGTCTGCTATTGTATAAACTTTAGAGAAAAGGGCCTACTTATCTCGTCAGTTTCAGGGATTTCCTGAAGCTATTTTGAGTTGTTTACCTTCTTGATTAAAGAACTTCCATGCAGGGTGGAATGTTTCAATCTTGGGGGAAGGGTCTATGCAACATTATAACATTTTATGCATGTATATAATGTAGTTGAATACATTTTTTTAAAAAAAAATTATGGTTAGCAGAGCAGTGATAGTGCACACTCTTAATCCCACCACTCAGGAGGCAGAGGCAAGCAAATCTCTGAGTTCGGGGTCAGCCTGATCTACAGAATAGGTTTCAGAGCCACACAGAGAAGCCCTGTCTTAAAATACCAACAACAACAAATTATATGCCTATATGAATATATTCCACCTGTGTATGGATATCCATGGATGCCAGAAGAGGGTGTCATATCCCTTGATGTTGGAGTAAACCAGTCTAACATGGATGCTAGGAACTGAACTTGGATCCTTCAAAAGATGGCAAGCCTCTTGGCTCCTGCACCACCTCTCCAGTACTAGATCACATCTAGAAGCTCTTTCCATTGAGACCTCCACCCTAAACAGTGCAGAGCACCGCTAACTTCTCCATCATGGTACCTTAGCAACAGGGAATGCTGGTTTCTCTTCTATCTGCCACTGACTGGAGCTGTGGCCACTGCCAGCACAAGGTTCAATTGTGCCACATATTAAAAATCTGGGCAAAGGTCAGAGTTCTAAATTTGGTATGATGTCTGATGGAGGCAAACTGTCTTCACATCATCATAAAGCTAAACTTCCCCCAGGCAAGACATTATAACTTGGGGTGACCCAAACATGCTCACAAATGGCTGGCTCTTCTCCAGTTAATATGTTTTCTGTCTCAGGGATCCATTTCAAGTGAGATGGCATGACAGCTAAATGGAACAATATTCTTCCTTGTGAGAAAAACTCTGACTAAAGGTCAGATGCATTTGGAACAGGACCCGAAGACACTCTGGAAAGTAGTGTAGCCTTCCTCCTTGCTGTGGAGAATTCTGTGTGTTTTTCCCATGAAGAGATTTCTACACCGACATTATTTTACCATTTATGCAAATAGGCACTTGATGTGTAGCATTTCCAATGTTAATAACAAGGTTTTAGAACTGGGTAATAACATCCATTCTTCGTTTCTTTGATTTCATGAACAATAAGATGCTAAAATAATAATAATAATAGCCAGTCCAGGCTGTTCTTCTCCAACATTTTACCACATTCTCATGCTGCAAACGTAAAAGCTACCCGAGTACACCCAGCTCTGAGAACCCATGCCAGAGGGCCACCGTCTTCTGCATTAGCATCTAAGTGTGTGTAAGAGACGGATGTGACTGTTAGGACTGTTTCACAAGCAGGGGAACTGAGGCATAGAAACACAGTGGGGACTAGAGCAAAGGCTCCCTGCAAATATCAGCATTCAAGTAATCTGAAGCCACTTCATATTTCTTCACAACTGTTCTTCACTCGTAATAAACATACGGTTTTCACCTACAAAAGGTAACACCACACTATACAGGGTGATTAGAGCCAAGCCCCCGGGGAAGGATTAAAGAAGGGCTGTCGAATAACATTCCAATAGTATGAGCCCATATTTAATTTTAATTCTATAACAATCATGTTGAGGTGGTTTTAACAAAATTAATCTAACAATATGATCTAGATAAAATAATATAACTGAATTAGTTCCTTTACCACATAATCAATTTTAAAAACCACTAATGAGACATTTATAATCTGTACTAAGCCTTTACAAATTTCTAACTCACACTGGCAGAATGCTTCAACTTGGCTGCCCACAGTTCAAGTATTCAAGATCCATATGACCAGTGGCAATAGGAAAATGGAGATCTAACAGGTCCTAAAAGTCCCAGAGTTGGTAGATGTTAAATAAAGCTTGAAGGCTAAAGAATCATTAGAAATAAATAAATAAAACATATGTGGATCCGTGGAGTTTGGCTGGCTAGAAAGCTATTGGCATACCTTTATGGGGCCTGGTCTTCTCTAATTTGGGAAGCTAAGCAGGGCTAGGCTTGGATAGGATCTGGATGAGGGGGAAAAAAACACGTACAGTAGGATGAAGAAAAATAAAGTGGAATGCACGTTATAGGATGGAACAAGAAGCAGATGGAAAAAGTGAAAGCTAAAAGCAGTGTTTGAACAAACTTATCAAGGACACTGGAAGAGTCTCCCCTCTGGGCAGTAGGGAGGCAGTGAAAATTCCGATCGAGAAAGTGTTTTATCAGATCTCTGTTTAAGATGGATAGTTTACAAGGCTGTAACTAAAATGAAATTAGTCAGGTCTGAACTCACGTAAATAGAGTTAGAACACAAAGACAGGGTCTCGAGAAAGCTGATGTTAGCTCTGCACAAAGAATACTTTTGTGAATTGTCAGTATTGCCCAAAGTGCTATGTGCTTGCTGGGAGACTGAAAATCCAACTATGGGAATGTAGACGCAGATGCCAGATAACTACTGTCAGGAATCAGGCAGGGTAGCGGGAGCTCTTTTGTCCTCTGCAGCACACAGATAGCACCCCGTGCCCGATTCCTTTTGAGCAAGCTGTAACGTCTCGGCTTCTACTCCTATTCAACAGCATATTGGAATGCAAGGGAGAGAGACAGGGCTATTATTACCAAGATAACCTTGAGCCTGTTCTAATTTATTTTTTTAAGAGAAAATAAATCACTCTCAACCTCTGTTGCTTTATTATTAGGGGGTGGTTAGAAGAACACGTTATTCCCTTAGTAGCTAGTGTAAGAATTTGTTCTAGTGAGAGAATTGCCTTCTCTGGGAAAATGCTTTAGCATGCTAGCTTGGGGTAGGTGAATGCTTTAGGGCAGGAGTGTCACAGGAGGCCAAGGATTCAGGGGACAGGACGGAACTACAAGGCAGACAAGGAAAATGTGCACGAGTCCTCCATGACAAAGCTGCTGCTCTGGTTTCACACTAGGAAAGGCTCTACAGCCATGTTGACAGAGAGAAAACTCCTGCATAAAACAATGTAACAGAGACACCAAAAGACTGGCCAATGCTGACCACGCAATGCTGACCACCCAACGCTGACCACGCAGAGAAGCCACAGGGAGCCTTGCAGAAGAGACTTAAGTCATGCAACACAGTCCACTTAGCACATGGTACTATGTTACTCCCAATAAAGTTCACAGATACTGGCACATATATGAACATAATCCTAACCAAGGGCAGCCATAAAGGGTAACCATATTGGTCATCTTAGCAGTGACATCTCATCACCTTGACAAAATACAGCTCAAGGAAGACCATGGTTTAAGAACTTGGCAACAGGAAGGCATGGTAGCCAGTTGTGTCTCATCTCAGGAAGCAGAAAGGCAAATGAATGTTGCTGCTGGCTTATTTCTCCTTTTTATGCAATCCAGGACCTGAGGTCATGGAATAGTGCAGTCTATATTCAAAGTAGGTCTTGCCGTCAATGAAACCTCTCCAGGGACTTCCACACACACACCCAGGAATAGCTACTGCATGATTCTACACCCAGTGCAGTTGACTCTGAAAAGGAACCATCACCAGGTTGAATTGCCTACCTTGCCAGGTCCTCCCATCCATCCAAGACCTGGGTGTCAGAATAAGTGTTTTAAGTGATCATGGCTTGAATATTCTGAACCTTGTTGGTTTGTGTCACTGGATGCTCTCTAAGTGAAAGGTGCAGAGATGCTGAATCAACAGATCCTTAGGACTGCAGAAAATAATGCCATACTCCTATGGAGGCTTTCACTAGATAGGAAATGACTGACACCTTGCCATACTTAAGTAATTATAAGTTATGTGACTGTTGTTGTTGTTTGCATGCGTACGTGGGTGTGTATGGAGGTCAGAAGACAAAGTTGAAATGCCATTCCTCAGGTGAGGTCCACCTTTTTTGAGAGAGTTTCTTAGTGGCCTCAAGCTCAAGGATCTGGCTAGACTGGCTGGCCAGCAAGTCTGTGGGACTGTTTCTGCCTCCCTGGTGATGGATGGAATTACAAAGACATACTAACACATGCCCAACTTTTTCAAAAACATGGCTTCTGGGGACAAACTCAGTTCTTCATGCTTGCAAGGCTAGCCCTTCAGTGATTGAGTTCATTCCCTCTCTCTTTCCTTCTCCCTCTCCCTCTCTCCAATTCAGATTATTAGCTTTTTTTGTTAGATTATTAAAATAAGCATTCATTGTAAAACCTGGAAACTTGGATGAATGCTGAGCACTGGCCTTTCTGTGCTGTGCCACCAGACTGAAGGCTCATGTGGTTGCTGTCAGTCATAGAGAACCTTCCACGAACAAGTTCAAGTTGCCTGATCTAAAGTACACCAAGGGCTTTCTACAGCTAGGCCCTGAAAATCAACTGCCACCTGTACCTGTCTGTAAGCTGTCTTTCATTCTGTGCCATAGTTCCCAAACAGCCTTGGGGACTCACCTGATGAACACCACATTACCTTCATCACCATTGCAATGTACCATTTAAAGGCTCTCAAACGCAGGCTAGATAAACATAGATGTTACTGTGCTGTGCGATCTCAGGATTGTCCTACCACATAGCAATGGAATCAGTTCAGGAAAGTGCCCGCATGTCACTTCCCATGCTCTGACATGTCTTGGTTCTATTTCTATGAAGAGACCATGGGAACTCTTATAAAGAAAAACATTTAGTTAGGGCTAGCTTACAGTTTCAGAGGTTTAGTCCATTATCACCATGGCAGGAAACATGGCAGCATACAGGCAGACATGGTGCTGGAGAAGAAGCTGAGAGTTCTACATCTTGATCCACAGGCACCAGAAGCAACTTCGTCCCACGCTAGGTAGACCTTGAGCATAAGGAACTTCAAAGCCCATTCCCACAGTAACATACTTTCTCCAACAAAGCCACACCTACTCCAACAAGGCCACGCCCCCTAATAGTGCCACTCACTATGGGCCAAACATTCAACACACGAGTCTATGGGAGGTCATTCCTATTCAAACCCCCACAAGACAGTTTTGGGAAAAGTTAGCAGATGCTAGCTGTAAAGCATTTACCCAAGGAATGTGCCCTATAAATAATATCCCCCTCTCCTTTCTCTTTTCCCCTCTCCTTCTCTTCTCTCTTTTCTCTTTCCTCTCTTCCTTCTCCCCTCTCTGCCTCCTTCTCAAATAGCTTAGTAATATACACATCCCTGAACACTGCAAATAGCTATGTGCACACACATGAGCAATCCTCATGACTAGAAATGGCCAGTCACATCAGGGAGCCTGTGGTTACCTTGAGGCAGCCCAGCACAGCATTTAGAAAATACTGATCTGAATGACCTAGCCCCACTCTTCCTCACAGGTTCCGCATGTTGTAGCAAATATTCAGCATAAAATCACACACCTTGCCACAGGAAAGAGATGTTCTACAGTGAAGTGGGGGAAAGCAATAGGAAAGGTATCTGAAAAAAGTGGGGACATGCACAGAGGATTTCAGGATTGTTTGAAGAAGGGATAGGGAGAAGGAGGCATCAAAGAAATGGAGAGAAAGAAGGGAAATGAAGGATGTGTTTGTTGCACACTCCAGTCCAGCCCTGGTGTTAAAGGAACTTCCAAAAACCAAAAACAAACAAACAAACAAAAAACCCACCAACAACAACAAAAGAAACCCATCCTTGACCTTGATCATCTTTCCCAAGCTCCTGGGTCGAGAGAAATTCCACAAGCAAACCAACTCCAGAATATCTCTGCTTGACCCTATCTATCTGTTGGGAAGGACTCAATTCAGAGACACCTTCTCTGGAAAGCCTTTCTTGCCCTTGCCATTGACTACGAAGGGACACCCATTCTGTGCTCCTCTGGCAACCCCAACTTGCCATATATTATTCTGTATTTCCATCACTCACTCATTGGAGTAACTCCCCCTCACATTCCAAACTTTTTGGATAATTAATAATCAGGAATTCCGTCAAAATTCCATCAAACTGCAAACCACGGAGTTTGAAGCAAGGCCACATTTGTCTTGTGAGCAGACTCTATAACCCATCTCCAGCTGACGCTGTTTACTAATTACCATTTGGTGGATCATGCAATCAATGACATTTACCAAATACAGCCAACACTCAGTACAGGTCTGTAGTCTCAGCATGAGGAGGCAGAGGCCAGAGAATGGCAAGCTCAAAGTCAAGCCAGGCTACACAGTAAGTTCCAGACCAGCCTAGGCTGCATAGTGAGGCCCTGCCTCAATAAAACCAAAAGGGAGATGGGAAGGGAGTAAAAGGAGGGGAGAGAAGGGGAGAAGGAGTAGAAGGGAGAGGAAGAAATGGTAAGGCACAAGAGGGAAGGGGAAGAGAAAGAACAAGAGGATGGGGATGGCAGGGAGAGAGGGTGGGCAGAGGAGAGGAGGCCAGCTTCTGTTAGCGCATGGCTCAAACCTTGGATGTGCCTCACTCCATTCACAGACTTTAAACCATTTGGATCCCAAATCCATCTCTCCCAGGGAATCCTTACAGGTTCAGAGACTTTTTATTAGTAAAAAGGGGAAACTTAAAACTTGATTCAGTACAGCATGAGGCTGTAAGGAGGCAAGTAAGCACAGATCAACGTATCTAAACACACTAAGAATTCATCAAGAAGATGGATGCTGGGCATATAGCACACCCCTTTGATCCTAGGACTCCAGAGACAGGCATGCAAATCTCTGTGAGTTTGAAGCAATCCTGGTCTACATAGCGAGTTCCAGGCCATTAATGAATACAAAAAGATTCAACCCCCACCCCGTACACATAGAGAGAAAATGGTGGTGCTGATGTACACAAAGTCATAGGTGTTGGTCTAATAAGATCACTCAGAGAATGAAGATGCCATCTACCAAAACCTACATGCTGAAAACAGACAACTGCTTTGTGCCAATTGTCCTCTGAGCCTACACATGCCATGCTGTAGTATATATGCATACATATAAACAAACAAATAAATAAATATATACATAGAAAGATACATACATACATAGAAACATACATACATACATATATACATACATACATAGAAAGAAAGTTCAGCTATTAAAAACAATGACTTCATGAAATTAGCAGGTAAATGGATGAAACTTGAAATATCATCCTGTATGAGGTAATAACCCAGTCACAAAAGAACACACATGGCATGCACTCACTGATAAGTGGATATTAGCCCCAAAGTTTGGAATACCCAAGATACAATTCACAGATCATATGAAGTTCAAGAAGAAGGAAGACCAAAGTGTGGATGCTTGAGTGCTTCTTAGAAGGGAGAACAAAATACTCACAGGAGGAAATATGGAGACAAAGTGTGGAAAAGAGACTGAAGGAAAGGCCATCTAGAGACAGCCCCATCTGGGGATCCATCCCATATACAGTCACCAAACCCTGAGGCTATTGTGGATGCGGGGGGGCGGGGGGAAGAAGTGCTTGCTGACAGAAGCCTGAGATGGCTGTCTCCTGAGAGTCTCTGCCAGAGCCTGACAAATGCAGAGGCACATGCTCGTGGCTAACCTTTGGACTGAGCGCAGGGTCCCCAATTGGAGGAGTTGGAGAAGGGACTGAAGGAGCTGAGGGGGGTTGCAGCCTCAATGGAGGGAACAACAGTGTCAACTAGCCAGACCCCGAAGTTCCTGGGGACTGGCCCACCAACCAAAGAGTACACATGGAGGGACCCATGGCTCCAGCCACGTATGTGGCAAAGGAAGGTCTTGTTAGACATCAGTGGAAGGAACAGCCCTTGGGCCTGAGGGGTTTGATGCTCCAGTATAAGGGAATGCTAAGGCAGGAAAGCAGGAGTGGGTGAGTAGGTGAGGGAGCACCCTCATAGAGATAGGGGGAGTGAGGACAGGATAGGGGGTTTCCGAAGGAAAGACCTGGAAAGGGGATAACATTTGAAATGTAAATAAATAAAATATCCAATAAAAGAAGAAGTGAAAAAAGAAAGATGATAGATGCATACATACACAGAAAGAGATAGATACATACACACACACATACATACATGCATGCATGCATACATGGAAAGATAGACACACATACATACAATATACATACATACATAGAAAGAAAGAAAGATACATACACACACATACATACATGCATACATGGAAAGATAGACACACATACATACAATATACATACATACATAGAAAGAAAGAAAGATACATACATACATACATACATAGAAGGAAAAAGGAAGGAAGGAAGCATAGATAGATAGATAGATAGATAGATAGATAGATAGATAGATAGATAGATAGATGTATCTTTTTTAAAAAGTCATGGGTGCATGAAGTTCTTTCTGCCCTGCTTATTGGGTAATTTTTTAATTGTTAAGAAATAAATAATGACACCCAGGATCAGAGGTGAGGAGGACATAACATCTGTCCCAACACTGAGAGAAACTGGGACCAGCGGGACCAGGCACACAGGAACTCCGCCAGCCCAGTGGCTCAGGCTTCTTCTGGTCTGTCTGAGCTAGTGCCCTGAGCAGACCTTGGGCACAAACTCCACAGCCAGTCCCACAACACCCAGAGGAAGCTCCAATTCCAGGTGCTCTAACAAGCCCAGGGTCACAGGATCACAGAGACAGCTTGACTCTAAGGAGTTCTGACACAATCAGGATCACAGGAAGGACAGGCTCCAGTCAGATTTAGCAAGGGCAGGTAGCACTAGAGATAACCAGATGATGCTGGGCAAGCATAAGAATATAAGCAACAAAAACCAAGGTTCCTTGGCATCATCAGAACACAATACTCCCACCATAGCATGTCCTGGACACACCATTACACCAGAAAAGCAAGATTCAGATCTAAAATCACTTCTCATGATGATGATA
>NW_022196899.1:27806058-27813777 GCF_008632895.1 Mastomys coucha | reverse complement strand
AAAACAACAGGAAGTAACAATTAATTTTTCTTAATATCTTAATATGAAAATTAATATTACCAACATATTCTAATCAATTGAAATCCAAAACCATGAGGAATTAGAAATTTGTTGTTTGTCATCCAATGGTCTCTCTAATTTGGTAATTGGAGAAATAGGTCCAATATTATATAATCCATATATACTTTCAGCTTATTTGTTCGTGACAGTGTCTTGCTGTGTACAACATAATGGTCTTGAGATCTTGCTTCTCCTATCTCAGCCTCTCTATTAGTAGTATTGTTTAGTTCATGTTTTTACAGTATGCTATGGTTTTCAGAACAGATTACATTTTAAAAGTATTTATATACCCAAAAGTAATGTAGACAAATTGGGAGGGGGCTTGTAAGAGAACAACAAAGTGTGAGACTGAATGCTTTGCTTGACATTTGTAACTCTTGTATCAAGTTAGCACAGTAAGAGCCAAGATTTTAAGCTCTACTAAATACAAAACAAACAAACAAAAACACTTTATAAACATTTAAATTTATATTCATTTAAGAAAATACTAGTAGTGATGTGTTATTTTGAAATATACAGTTAATATGTTTGGAATTATTTAAAATTTATATTGAGAAAAACGTTTGTATTTTCAGTATTTCCGTAGGCAAGCATCTATATAAGACTGTTAAATTGATTGTTGTTTTATATCAAACAACTTTTATAATACTCACTTTTATTGTTATAATATTTTATAAATTTTAAAGAATATGACGAAAAAAGATATTGTAGGCATTGAACGAGGGTCTCTGGGAGGAGTTGGGGTACAAAGGGAAAACAAGAATGTGATTTAATTCTATTTACTTAAAATATGTTTTTAAATGTTAACAAATTCAGATAAATTGAAATCATGTAACTTTTCTCATCATATTGCTATAAAACTTTAAAAAAAGAAATACATAACAAAATTTACAATGTTGACCTATTAAAAAATATTTTTATTTTACTCTGTGTGATTTGAATGCAGGTGCCCATGGGGTCCAGAAGAGGGGGCTCAGCCTTCTAGATCTGGAGTAGCTGGTGTTTGTGAGTTTCCTGGCATGAGTGCTGGAAGATGAAATCTGGCCTTCTGCAGAGCAGTGCACGCTCTTAGCTGTTGAGCCGTCTCTCCAGCCCCAGTGGTGGTATTTTTAAACATTTGACTAGTGTCACTAATTACATTCCTTTTATTACATGGCCTTCAACACTATTTATTTTCTTCATTCTTTTTTGTCTCCTCCGAGAATTCTGCCCTCATCATACAGAGGACCTCTGGCTTCCTGGGCAGCCTCTGGCAGCCATTGTTCCCCTCCTATCCCTGTGAAGAGCATATTGCTTTCCTTAATACTTCATAAAATTTTGTTGCTGTTTTCAGACAGGGTCTCATTTTGTAGCCTTGCCTGGGCTTTGGGAGTTTGTTATGCAGAGGAGGCTAGTTTTGAACTTGGGGCGATCATCGTGCCTCTGCCTTCCAAGTATTGGAATTACAGGCAGTTATTATCATAAGCGTTTGCTCTTTTTTCCAGCTTACTACACTTAATATGTTTTCATGGGTCATGCAGATTGGAATACGTTCACATCTGCTTCCTGTTTAGGGCTGAGTAATATACTATTGATTGACAGATCGAATGTTGTCGATCCATTCAGGATGCCGTTTGTAGTGCTGCTGTGAGCACCAGCATACGTGCCATAAAACCTGCAATTCCCTCCCATAAAGCCTTTCAGCTAGTTACATATCTACAGATGAAACTGCTGGGTCACATACAGTAAGTCATTGACTTTTGAGGAGATCGCCAGCTTCCCACAGTGGCTGCAACCTTTCACGCTCTGACTAGCCCTGCGAGAGTGTGCTGACATCTCTAAATAAGAGCCAAGATCGGAAGCAACCTAAGCATCCAGAAGTGACTGCTTGCATGATTTGTGGAGATCCTCCGGGAAATCCACAAACCCAGAACAGTGAGTCCTTTTCATTGATTTACCAGTTCCTATGAAGAAGACCAGTTTCATTTATTGCTTGAGAAAACAAAGTGCCAGGGAGTCGTTTACATAAAGGAGAAGAAAATATTTTATAAATAGGGTTCAGGGAGTAAAGCGTCTGCCCCTTGAGCAGAAGTGCCTGAGTTGAGATCTTGGTACCCACATTAGTGCCAGATGTGCTAGTGTGTACCTGTAACCCCAGCTTGGTTGGATTCTTGAAGCTCATTGGCCAACCAGACTAGCAGAACCTATGAGCTCCAGATTCAGTGAGAGACTCTGTCTCAAAACCAAGATGAAGAGTGATTGAGGAAGACAAATGATAGTGACCTCTGGCCTCGAGGTATACATGTGTGCAAGTACACTAAAAGTAGATACACAACACACATCACCCAAGGTTAAAATGTATTAATACACATAAATGTACTTGGAAACATCAAAACTTGGAAACAGCCCTAAACCATCGCAGAGGTTAATTAAGGCAAATATAAAGTTTACCATAGTTAGTATTTCTTTAATGGCCCCCAGCACTTTGAAGGACAAAGAGTTTTATAATTTGAAGATTATAATCTACTTGGCAATTAAACTTGAGATAAAATGCACTGGATTTCTGAGCCTTCTCCACCTTGGGTATGACTACAAGGTGGTCACCTTCAGGGATGTAGAAAGTATGTCCCCTGTGTACCTTCCTCCTGAATGTGGTCACCTTCAGGGACGTAGAGAGTGTGTCCCCTGCGTACCTCAGACACCTCCTGAATTTGGTTACCTTCAGGGATGTAGAAAGTGTGTCCCTGTGTATGTCAGACACCTCCTGAAAAGGTGTTCTCTCTTTTACTTATCCACATATATTCTCTTTCCTCCTGTTTTCCAAAGCAAACACCAGAGGACATTTCCCTCCTCACGGTAAGGCATAGCCTCATGAAGCCCAAACCCGACTCCAAGCCTCCGGCCATAACTGTCTCCTCAGAGCCATGATATGTGCTAAAATACATCAATCAAACACACAGAAAATAATCACCTCTTCTAACACCATAAACTCCCAGCATGGAAATGGAAGCCTAAGAGCAAGGCTTCTCATCTCCCTAACAGGTCTTGCAGGCTGTGTGTATTTGTAGCCCTGCCCCTGTAGCACTCAGACCAGGAACTGAGACTAACACTTTATTCATTATCTTTGGACAAACATAGAAAATCACGGTAGCTCATCTGCATAGAAAATGCCACAATGTTGTCAAGGAACAAATGCCAAATGCTTGCTTTGCATCCCCTACCTAGACCAACAAATTCTGCAGACACAAATATTAAACGATCGGTTCCCACAGTTGTACTGAGTCCTTAATGAAACCCTAACTTCTGTTCCTTGCCACTGCAGGTCCTGAGTGACATGGACTTTTGATCCGTCTGCTGCTTTCTTGAGAATCCACAGTTGATCACCACATGATTCCAGAGGAGGCAAAATAGTATCTGTATTTTTAAGCACCATTTGGGCAAAAACATTGCTTAGGGAAATACACACTGGTGAGTCATGGACTGGAGAGGTTATTTTGAGCTTTTCTGCCCACTATAGCCCAGTCACATCTGGTCGCTTGTCAAGATAGTAGTTCATTAAAAAGACACTCAGCACTGGCTTTCAAAGCCATAGCCTTAGCCCAAGCTTCCAGCTTCTCCCCTAGAGCATGCAGATGCAGGGAGACAGCAGCAGCGGAAACACCAATGTGGAAGTACCCAGGACCCAAACAAGGTCCTGGGTAGTCATCTAGTTAGTAAATTTAATCCATAGGAAATGTCAATGCAGTTTTTAAAAATCTATAGATTTAAATCCTTTTCTTCCTTTCTTTCTTTCCTTTTTTTTTTTTTTTGTGTATGTGTGTGTGTGTGTGTGTGTGTGTGTGTGTGTGTGTGTGTGATGCTCCAAGTTTTCAAGATGAAGGAAAATGGTGACGCTGAGGGAAAGGGAGAGAATGGAATGGTTTTTGAAGTAAGAAATGTACAATAAGGGTCTGCCTTGCTTGCATGTGTGCCAGGGTTCCCGTTGACCTACCCCACTGCCGTTCAGCTAACTTGCCCTGAGCAGCCAGCACAGTACCTGACAGCAGAAAACCACATGTCCATTCCTCCCCAGCATCTCCCGACTCCTTATAGGCTGGACATCCCTGCAGTCTGAGGACTTTCTGTATGCCTAATAAAATCACTTGGGCACACCGCACCAATGAGCCAACGGCAATGAGCTCTGTGTTGTGATTCAGACTGCTTCTCCTGGTCTCCATCCCATCACTTTAATCCTGAATCATGCATCATGTAATCAAACCTTGCTTTTAAAGACAAATATAATTCAAATCATAATTTTAAATTGGTCATTAAAATTACATGTAAATGAATATGAACTGTCATTTATAATTAATTTGACTTCCCTACAACCATTCAGTTCAGTGTTTGGCATTTTACTGCCAAATATTCAAAATTAAATCTCACAGATTACAATTAAAAGAAGCCAAATATTATAATAAGAGGTTTTTTTTCTTTTTTAGAAAAATAATGATAGAATCAAAGTGCTGAAACACCAAGCATTGGTAAGGAACTGAGAGGAAGCATGCTTGTGTCTGTGGTGCTTCGGGTGGGTTTTACGCTGATATTAGAATATCCTCTCGGAGCATGGCACTGGATCCATGCTTGGAACTCACTGTCTTAACCCTGATATCGGATGAGAAAAGTTTCTAGGCATTTTGAAGTAATCAATGTGAAACTTGTTTTTTAAGCATAAATAGATCACCAGCATGCTTTAAAGAAAACAATAAAATAAAAAAAAAGCCAAAGTGACCAAAGCCTCGGTTTGATTTTAGATTTGCTGAAAACAGGTGAAGTGACAGGTCAGCTCTTGTTTTGTGTTTCCCAAATGTAAAACTGGGAAAGGCTGGTGAGCAGAGCAGGAAAAGCTCTCGAAGAGCAGTTGTCTTAAATCTGCATAAGCAAATCACCTTTCCTCATCCGAGGCAGACAACTTCAGAAACACCTCAACAGTTTATGCGTCCTCTCATCAGAGCACAAATACGCTCCTTCAAAAGAACAGAGACACGGCCAGTTGCATGCTAAATAACTTACGACAGGAATAGATATCAAAGAGAACTGCACATTGGAAGTGGAAAAGAAGGGTACATTCAAGTGTGGAACCTCAGCAGTTGTCCGTGGAGTTTGAAGGTCGGTGTCATCACGTTACCAGAGCTGTTGATAGTCTTTACTTCCTGGTTTGCTTGGTTTTGTTTGCTTGCTATTATCATTTCTTCCTGGCCAGGGAATTAGTACTTGATCACTATAGTATCTCTCACCCAAGGAAAACAATACCTTTTATATAAACAACCTTCTCCCCAGAGATACCAGCATGCTTAATTCCTACCAAAACAAAACAACCAATGCGCTTATATTATATAGGTAATATGAGATATAAATTACATTTTACATAGGCATACGAGACAGATACATACATACGTTTACATGTGTACCATTCGCTTGATCGCAGGTGAACAAATCCACTTTAAACACACAAAGCCTCAGTGGCTATTGTAGACCACACTTAGGAAAGGCAAATTGTTACAAAGACTGCTACCCTATGGAATATGCCTGTCACATTTTTAACTTCTTAAATCATCCAAATGTATTCCTTCCATTTAAAAATTCATCACTTCTAATGTGGCTCGATTTTTTTCTGTATAAAGTTTAATAATTTAGTATTGCCAGCCAAAGACATTTCCCCATATCCTACAGAAGGCTAAGTTTGGACCCTGGCTTAAACAGTCCTTGTTAAACACTGCATTGAACACACTCTTTATACTAATCAGAGGAAAGGCAAATAGTACAGTTAGACTTATTGAGAGTTTGCCATCTTTCAGTGGAGCCTGTTACTTGAGAAATTTGCTTATTAAAAGAGGGGAAACCTTACAAGGTGGAAGAAATTTAAGCTCTATTCCTAACATTCAATTATTGCCCCAATTGGTTTTTTTTTTTTTGAGTGGTACAAACTATTAATTTACAAATATGGAGCCTTTCTCAGTGGCACGCTTCCAAAAGGCACCAGGTGTCTGATTGTTTTCAAAATCACAACCCAGGGAACACTTAGTACAGTAAATACACAAAAGAAAAGCCTACTGAATTCCGATGTTGTTTCAAACCCATCTGCAATCAAGTATTTTCACAACCGAACATAAATTTCACCTACAAACGGGAAAGGTTCTATGGGCATATAAGACACGCAACAGGCAACAGCCCTCGGAGGGACCCCACTCCTCTCCGTAATGTCAAGACCTGGAATGGAAAGGCAAAGTTATGGAGTAGAGATTTCAGTTCTTCTTATTTTCCAGTTTTTCTGTGTAAGCAGCAGACCCTAAGAGGATCAGCCGTATTCCGTGCCATCAGCGTTTTCTGAGTGCCGTGTTTAAGTACTTCCCTGAAGGTGCGTGAGTGTGCATGAAGATGAAAGGCTTATGAATATCAATAAATCCAAGAGTCCGACTGCAAACCTTATCATCTTCTAAAATGCATTCTGTTAGAAACAGCTAGAGGATCCTGGAATGTGGCTTTCTGGGTTCATACTCTTAAGGCACACATATCAAAATATGCATTAAAGACTTGAGCATGCGATAGGCTAAAGAAGAGGAAAATCAATAAGTAGCCCCAATTCAAAATAACAAAAAGGTCACTTAGCGCTGCAGCCTAACTGGATGGCTTCAACCCTCAAACCAAAAGTCATCACCATCCACCTGGGTTTCTGGCTAGGAAGAGAACTATGAAGCTCAGGCTGCCGTTACAACAAGCAAGCCTAAACTTTCAAGACTGAGGTCTGGCTGCCCTTGAGGGTTCACCTTTATCTCCCCTGAAAAATGCCAATATAAAAATTCTAAAATACCTTCATAAGCCCCAAGGCAAGCCTGTGGACAGAGAGATGATGTGATAGACTCCTTCCTCTCCTCTGCCGCTTCTCCTCTGTGCGGCTGAGAGCAAATGCATGGAGAGTCAGCCGCATATTTAATTAGAAGCAAGCTGCTTCGCTATCAGTGTGGGGATCTACCTCTCCAATCTCTTGTGAGTCAATCTTTCCCATCTCTGATTTTCTTTTATATTTATGCTAGAATATTTAATTGTAGACAAAAGGTTACTCTGGCTGTATTCACTGCACAGAGGCACAATAATCTGCTTTAAAAGGCTTGACATTTCAGGCTTTTCAAAAAGGCTGAAAAAATTATATCCCTGCTTTTGTTAATCAATGAAGTAGAACTCTCCTGAACAAAAGAATTAAATTGCTTGGTTGGTTTAATAAAACCAACAGAAATAGCTGCTTCCTCTGGGCTTTATTGTGTAGGCATGGCACACGCACCCAGCACTGTAATTCCATATGATTCAGGGCAAAACTCTAATTTCTGCACACAGTTGGGTTTTTAAATCCTATTCAGACCCTATCCATTCTGGCTGGCTCTCTAAGGCCAGATTTATCATTAAACTTGACTCTTTTTCTGAAGTGTGGCAACCATATAGCAATTTTAATTTTGTTCCCATGCCTGCAACTCTCCAAAAGAATGTCCATTAAAAATATATTAATCTAAATATCACCTTTTTGTTCTGTTTAGTCTGGAGCTAATGGTTTTACACATCTTTCCAGTTATTTAATTAGGGGGAAAGAAAGGATTGGAAGGAGTAAAAATGTGACAGGAGCTTAGATGTGAACATATAAAATAGTGCCTT
>NW_022196899.1:27805654-27806048 GCF_008632895.1 Mastomys coucha | reverse complement strand
AAACACCCCATGATCAAACCGGAAAATAACAATTTTTGTTAAATTCCTATTTGCAGCCTAGGTTTGCAAGTAAGTGTATATTGGCAAAAGACCTCAGAACTTCCAGGATAACCAGGCTGATTGCAAAAGATGATGCAGGCGACCATTGTTTTATCTAATCACAAGGCAGGTCACAATTTTACTGAGAAGCCACAAGACTGTCTAGGGAGGTGGCCCTTTCTCAAGAGCTTTCAGATGGGTCCTTTTGTTCTGTTTGTGTCAAACATACTGAAAAAGGAACGTATTCTTCCAGGGTTCTATGTGGAAGGGGCTAAGAGTTCAGATGGTTCATGACATCCTCTGGAGGATGTGGAAGAAGAGCAGGGAACAGAGGCGGGGGGGGGGGGGGGGGGGG
>NW_022196899.1:27770323-27805644 GCF_008632895.1 Mastomys coucha | reverse complement strand
GTGGGCATTGGTTGGATCAACCATTATCACCCAACCCCAAGCTTTACACACTGAGAGCTACAGAGAGCATTTTTTCCCCAAGATAATGATGGAGATAAGAGCCAACATTCATATTTATGCCAGTCACTTTGCCTAATGCTACTTCTGACTTAGTCCTGGGACTGAAGGTCACACAGAGGTCATCCAATCCAGTGCCCTATCGGCATTGTCAGCCCCCATCCCCCGTGGAGATAATGAATGGCTCGCACAAACCTAGCCATAGTAAGTGCTCAATAAATGGAGACTGTCATTGTGCTTACAACCCGTCTAATCCATTTCACAGTGGCAGGGATTCCCAATAGCTGGCCTCATTACCAATCAGTAGAAATGCCAGTAGCTCCACTGGAGGCACTGGTTTTCTCTAACAAAGACATGCATTGCTGCAAACATGGGGTGGGAGATTACATTGTTGCCAACATGGGTTGGGCAGATATGGGGAGGTGAGTATCTGGGATTACCTATCTCAGACTGACAAAACTGCATCTCCTCACACTTTCTGGTCTCTGTCACACAGATGAGGTTTAGGCTACTTGTTAAGTTACTGCAAAGCACCGCTTTCTTCATGAGATCCTCTCTCTCTCTCTCTCTCTCTCTCTCTCTCTCTCTCTCTCTCTCTCCCACTTCTTTCTTTTTTTCTCCTTCCCTGCCTCTCTCGCTCTTCCTTTCATCCCCCTTTAAAGAAAGAGTGGTTCCTAAACTGACTATAGTGGCAAACACCTAAGTCCCAGCACTTAGGAGGCCAAAGCAAGAGGCGAAGAACCAGGAACCACCACTGAGGCACGACACAACATTGGATGGGGTGGGCAGATGCGCCATGGACCCTCAGTCACTTCTCATCAAATGCACTCATCTCAAAGTGCCTGGCACCAAAGAAGGTTCCAACTGTTCTCAGCACTCAGGCAACTGTGGTGTTAAACCTGGGGAACACACTAGAGATAGGGGTCACAATTTGGGCCTGGGAGTGGGCTATTTCAGGGCTCTCCAAAGTAGGTTCCAGTGACCAGCCTTCTGAACCCAGCAGCCCACCACGAAGACTTTCCAACCACTGCTTTCTACCAACACTATGGCTCCAGACCTTTGAAGAGCTGATGAAGGCAGATGGAAGCAGAATGAGGCCCCGAACCAAGCATCCTGACAGACACTCAGCTGTTCCTTTGATTTCTTCCCTCTTCTAAATGAGCTCTGAGTTCTGATTGGCTTTATGATTCCAAAGGGTTGATTTTGACATTTGTCAGTGTAGACATTACTCTTATAGTAAAGAGTATTTTTAGAGGTTTCTGGAGAACAGGTTGCCATTTCCTCAACGTGTTAAACACATGCCTACCACACAAATGAGAAGTACGTTTCTATACGATACATAGGAGAAACAAAAGCCTAATCTATGCAAAAAACATGTGCAGAGTTGCTCATAACAACAGCATCTTTAAAAGTCCCTAAGTTCCATACATTTCTTCACTGAGGAGTGGCAAACAAAGAGATAAAAAGGTAAAGAAGGAAAGGAAGAAAGAAAAAAAGAAAGAAAGAAAGAAAGAAGAAAAAGAAAAAGAAAGAAGGAAAGCTTGTGGTACACCCACACAATAGACTATTATAAAACAATAAAAAGGAAGTTTTGTCTTGTGTTACAGCATGGTGGTCCTTAGAAACACTTCACTAAGAAGCAAGTCACTGAAAACCATGAGTCCATATGACATCATTCATCTAAAATGCCCAGAATATGCAAAAGTAAAAGGAAAGTACATTAGTGACTACCTAAGACTGGGGGAGGTGGGTAATTGAGTAGAAACTAAATGGTGTGTCCTGTTCTGTCACAGTCCTATTGCTGTGAAGAGACACCATGACCAAGGCAGCTCTTACAAAAGAAAGCACTTAATTAGGGGATGGTTCAGAGGGTGAGTCCATGAGCAATGGCGGGAAGCAGGCAGGCACGGTGCTGGAGCAGAAGCTGGGAGCTTTACATCTGGATCCATAGGCAGCAGGCAGAGAGTGAGATACTGGTATGTGCGTTTGAAACCTCAAAGCCAACCCCAGCAACACACTTCCTCCAACTTGGACTTCCTTCCACACAGTTCAACTTGGGACTAAGCATGCAAACATATAAGCCTATGAGACAGAGGGCATTCACATTCAAATCACCATAGGTGCATGGCTTTCTTTGAAGTTGGATATGGACAATGTTCTGATATGAGGTTGGTGATGGTTGAGTTGATGAAACCTGTAAAACTGGGCTCCTTAAGAGAAAGCTGATGTATGCCAGGTGGATTTCATCTCAGTAAAACTGCCCCTTTCTGGTGTGTGTGTGTGTGTGTGTGTGTGTGTGTGTGTGTGTGTGTGTGTGTGTGTGTGTGCCTTGTTGCCTTTTGTCTGGGAATCTCCACATCTTTCATTCTAGTTCAGAGCCCTGGCTATAAAGAAACCTAGGAGTTCAGCTCTACCTCTGAATTCAGCCCCCATCAGGATAAACCTAAAGGCCTTTGGCAAGTCCTGTTCTCAGGCAAAGGCTCACTACAAAGGCAGGGTGGAAGGAACGTGAAAGAAACGATGGTCAGGGCTGTGCTGAGAAGCACTGACGGGAGCCAGCCAGCATCTATCCTTCCTGAATTCTTCCTATGATGTCCAAGGGAGGCCCACAAAAAAGGAGCAGTGGACTGGTCTGTCTGCTCTCATGCCTGGAACATGCAGATTAGTTAACTATTTATTAACTTAGTCATCTGGGAAGATTTTGTTGAAATTCTAGCTTTTATATACTTTTTTGAAATTTTATTTTATTTTTAATTATATATTTGCATGTTTGTCTGCTGGGGATTTGTGCACATTGGTGCAGTGCCTACAGAGGCCAGAAGAGAGCTTCAGATCCCCTGGAGTTGGAATTACAGGCAGTTGCAAGCCAACTGATATAAGTGCTGGGAGCCAAACTCAGGTTCTCTGCAAAACTTGAACATGTTCTCATCCTCTGAGCCATCACTCTAGCCTCAACTGTTATATTTGTACCAGCTTTAGGGGAGTGTGTGGTGTGGTGTGTGTGTGTGTGTGTGTGGTGTGGTGTGTGTGTGTGTGTGTGCGTGTGTGTGTGTGTGTGTGTGTGTGCGTGTGTGTGTGCGTGTATGTGTGTGTGTGCATGTATGTGTGTGTGCGTGCATGTATGTGTGTGTGTGTCTATGTGTATGCAGCCCACGAATCAGTCTCAGGGGTCATTTCTCAGGTACTATGTGCCATCCACATTTTTGAGACAGGGTCTCTTACTGAATATTGGAGCTTGCAAGTAAACTGATTGATTGACCAGTAAACCCTAGGAGTCTGCTTTTCTCTACTTCCCCACTGCTGGAATTAAAAGCACATGTCACCAAGCCTAGATCTTTACATGGATTCTAGAGACAGAACCTAGGACCTCAGGCTTGTATGGCAAACACTTCACCAAATTAGCTAAGTCCTTAACCCTGGGGTTAGGTATTCCACAGTCCAGTCCTTAACCCTGGGGGTTAGGTATTCCACAGTCCCAAGCCTTTCCTCTCAAGCTATACCGTGGTTAAAATAACTTTGTGATTGGCTTTTCTTTCTTTTTTATTTAAAGTTTTTTCCACATTGATTGATTGACTTAATATAAGGGGTGTGGGAACTACAGCCTGTGCATGGCAGTCAAAAGACAACTTGCAGGAGTCAGTTCTCTCCCACCACCATGTAGGTCCATGAAACTGAACTCAAGTTGTCAGGCTCCGCAGTACAGAGCCATCTCTCCAGCCCTAGAAGAGTTCCTTGCTCCTGAGTTCACCAGTTTACTATGACCTCAGTTCTTTGACTTTATGAAAGCCATTTTGTGAACTGTGTAGTGCCAGCTCACAGTCAAGTGGGTCAGCAGTTACACTGTCAGCAAGCCACATGCCCAGCAGAAGCCTGTCTCACCCTGTAAATTTTATGTCTAGTAATTCTTTTTAAAGATTTATTAATTTATTTTATGTATATGAGCCCACAGTGTAGCTGTATAGATAGTTGTGAGCCTTCATCTGGTTGTGGGGAATTGACTTTTAGGATCTCTGCTTGCTCCGGCTCCACTCACTCCGGCCCAAAGATTTATTTATTATTATACACAAGTACACTGTAGCTGTCTTCAGAAGCACCAGAAGAGGGCGTCAGATCTCGTTACGTAAAGCCACCATGTGGTTTTTGGATTTAAACTCAGGGCCTTCAGAAGAGCAGTTGGTGCTCTTACCCACTGAGCTATTTCACCAGCCCTGTCTAGTAATTCTATTGGGTCCTTTTATATCTTAAGTTTCTTTCTGGTCATCTTTGTGTTTCCCCCAAGATCCTTGAGTGTACATTTAAAATGTATAATTGCCATTTCAGGTTTTGCCTACTGATTTTTTTTAAATAATCACTTCTGGCCACATCAGTTGATTTTCTTCATCCTTTGGCTCTTGTTTATCTGAGTTTTTTCCTACATCTGGTGATGATGTGAGATGTCGTGGTTTCACCATCTTGAAATATAGTTTTGTGATGTGCTAGATTTTGTTGTCTCCCTTTAAAGAGAGCTGGCTCCATCCCAAGGCTCAGTGAAGCCTCTCAGGGATGACCTGTCTCGAGGGCTGCTCAAAGAGGTCTTTCTTCTAGAGTCCTCAGTCGGTACTGGGGCATTCTAAAGACTTTCTATAAGACTGGGTGTATGATTTTCATGCATATGATGGGAATGAGATCCAGACTTTGAGGACTCGAGAAAGCGTTGGGCTGGTTCTTACTGATTCTGCTTTTCCCTGGCCTCAGAGAGGCCCTGCGTGAGCCTTTTAACCCAGCTCCCTCTAGTTTTCTGTTCCACAGACTTCAGGAGCCTAGGTTTTCCAGAGCTATGATTGTCCCTTCAACACAAGAAAATCACCAGGTTGCCTTGGTTTCTCCTCCCAGTACTGGGCCACTCCTCCAGAAAGAACTGCCAGTCACCTTCAACTCTTTTCTGTCTGTCACAGATCACAGTCTTATAATTATTTTTAAGCAGCTTTCAGGGTTGGAGAGATGGTTCAGCTGGTTAGAGCCCTGGCTGCTCTCCTAGAGAACCTAGCCTCGACTCCCAGCACCCACATGGTAGTTCATAATCATCTATAACTCCAGTGCCAGGGAATCTGATGGCTTTTATTCTGATTTTGGTGAATCTCTGAAGATAGTTGCTTGATTTCCCATTAATGTACAATGTAAAGAAAGCTTTCACAGCTGTTCATTCTTATGGAAGGAAGTCAATCTTTTTTTATTAATATTATTTAATTACAAATCATAATTACATGTTATTTGGCGTTATATCCAGCACAGCTTAAAGAGGGACCTGTCTAGGGTGGAGAAAATGCAAACACATACAGATACACAAACAAAAAGCAGGGATCAGGTTGACTGGGCTCTCAGGTGGAGAAACTGCAGCACCCTGGAATCTCAGAGTATTTATTACACAGGGGAGCACAAGAGTGGTGCTATTGAATACAAGGAAGCAGTGTGTACCATGGAGGCAGGTCTCACTCATCTCAGTAGGGGTAGTCTCTGCGGGAGAGCAGTCTTTCAGCTATAAACATACAGGGAGGCAAAAGCAATGGTGGACATTTACTGTGCACACCATCAACTTCCACAAAGGGCCCAGAGGAAGGCTTTGTCATTTCTCTCTGAGTCTCATCTCCAGGAAGAAGGCTTGCATTAATTACTCCACGGATCTGAGGATTCAGTGTCTTTGACATTGGTGACTCCTGTTGACATACAATCACTCAGGACTGCACTTTGCTTTTCTCTGCTGCCTAAAATTTGGGCACAACAAAGGGACATCCTGAGGTCCACACATGTGCCTGTACTGGGATAATTCCTAATACATTCTATGTGTGCAGGTACACATGCATGCCTGTGCAGAAGCCAAAGGCCACCCTATTTTTGAGAATGGGTCTCTCAGTGGTACCTGTGCCATGACTAATTCAGCTAGGCTGGGTGGCCACCAAGCTCCAGGGATCTCTAACTCTGCCTTTGCATGTCAGAAACACGTGCTTCTAACATGTACAGCTATCTCTTCTCTTCTCTTTTCTTCTCTTCTTCCTTCCTTCTTTCTTCTTTCTTGTTCTTTCCTTCCATTGGCTTTTGTTTGTTTGGCTAGTTGATTTAGTCTAGTTTAAGGTTTTGTTTCTTTTAGGAGATGTTTTTTAGACAGGGTCTCTCTATAGCCCTGGTTGTCCTGGAACTCACCATGTAAAACAGGCTGGCCTTGAACTCACAGAGATCTGCTGGCCTCTGCCTTCCAAATGCTTGCATTAATGGCATTTGCCTCTAAGCCTGGCTCAATAGGTTCAAATAATTAAATAGTTCTTTATGCTTGCAAGGCAAATTCTTTACTACTGGCTGAGCCATCTCACCTACTCATTGATATATGTTTAATAGCAGGTAGACTTCTCAGTCTTCTCTCCATCTTTTCTCCATGTGGAGAAAAGACTAACCTGGCTTTGAGGCCAGAAGGGATGCTGGAGCCTATGGAGCCAGTCCACAAGTATTCAGGATTCTGCCTGTGGCACCAGGTAGTTACTTTGCCCTCCTACTCCTACCTAACTCAGGTGGTATCCCCTGCTCTACATCCATATTATCTGGGTTCTTTTGTGTCTCTAGTTCCTGTCTTCCAAGTCTCTCCTCCTCATATTGGTATTTGATAATACTGCATCTTTTACTCTATCCCAGTAACTATTGTACAGCAGTTTCCTCTGGAATTAAAACTTGCTATCTTGGAGGCAAGCTTGTTGAAATGCTGGGTGTTAAAGACAAGGTGAAATTACAGGATGTTCTAAGGGATGGCAAAATTCTTCATCCTGTATGGAAATCCAACAGAATGAGGAAGTAAACATTTCAATGGCTTTAGACAAGCCCTAAACGTAGCCAGTCTCACTAGGCTCCTCCCTTCCCAAGCTTACACAAGCTGTTGAAAGACACTCTCAGACAATTTGAGTTGCCTGGAAGAAGCAGACACCAACCAACGTGCTACAAGAGACTCAGACCAACAAAGCTACCTGGAAGGATGCTCTCCAACATGGTAAGCTGTCTGCAGGTTGTTCAGTGAATTTTAGGATTCCAGCCTTCATGGGCTATCACTCATGTGGGTGGGCTTTGAGAACATAGCTATCTTTGAGCCATTTTTGCTCCTGTAATTCTTCACCCTTGTTCCTTTAAGAAACCTCAATAAAACTCACAGGTTTACAAAGTTGGGCTTTATGGTATCCATCCTTTGGTCTGTCACTGGCTCACTACCTGAGATGAGTAGGCATGTTCATTCCAGAAATAGTGACACATAAATGGTGCCTGAACATGGAAAACAGAACTGATGGTGAGTTGGGGTAGTGATTGCCAAATCCTGGTTATGGACTATAAACTCATGAAACTGAGGCCGAACAGCCTCAGGGTGAGTCATCTATGAGGTGCAGTCTACCTTGTCTTGCTTGGTCCTGAAAACCTGGTGGAGGCAACAATGGAATGAAGAAAGGGCAGACACATGTACAGAAAGCTACGATGCGGTGATGATCTGTGGTCCCTCTGAAGGAGCCACACCAACTGTGAAACAACTAAGAACCCCATTTTGTGCAACATGTACTGCACAGAGGGCAAGAGTTAGCTTAGTCTCAGCAGGAGGACCACTCTCAAGCTATAAAGATACAGGAGGGGGAAGCTGCAGTGGCTGTTTTTTGCACACACATAGATCGGATGTCTTAGCCTATTTCCTGAACCTGTCTTAGCCTATTTCCTGAACCTGACCAAAGGAAGGCTTTGTCAACCCCCAAAGGTCTGGGACATTCGTCTCTATCAATAATACATATTCCCTTGGGATATCATCTACTCCAGTCTTCCTCAGCTCCCAACAAGGATCCTGAAATGGCTACTTGGTATGAAATGGTGTGCATGCTTGTTACATTAGCAGTGGCATGGGTGCTGAGACATGAAACTAAGGCTGAGTTCTCGATGTAAAAGAAAGGCCTGGGTAGGGAAACCATGAGGAAAATACCAGAGAAGCAGTTTTCTTCTATGTGGTACAGGGTGGCATGCCTGCCTAATGAGTAGTACTCAATGTGTGAGTACAGTTGCCTGGGTCTAAGGCCAGGAAGGCTACTCAGTATGGCCACTGCTATATGTACAATGATCATGTGTCTAAGGCCAAGATGGCTGCTCTGGGTGGCTACTGCTGTGCTTAGTGGATATGTGTCTAAGGCCAAAATATGGCAAAGGCTCAATGGGGATTTGCTTGTGTAAGAGGATGAAATGAAGATAATGTCATGCTGTGGTGGTTTGAATATGGATGATTCCCATTGACTCAGGTGTTTAAATGCTTGGCCCAGGGAGTAGCACTATTAGAAGGTGTGGCTTTGATGGAGGAAGTGTATCATTATGGAGTCAGGTTTTGAGGTCTCAGAAGCTCAAGTCTGGCCAGTGTGTCAGTCTCTTACTGCTACCTGCAAATCCATATGTAGAACTCTTAGCTACCTCCCCAGCACCATGTCTGCCTGCATGCTGCCATGCTTTCTGCCACGATGATAATGTTTCCTTTATAAGAGTTTCTGTGGTCATGGTGTCTCTTCACAGCAATAAAACATAACTAAGGCACATGCTGAGTCTTAGAGTTGGAAGGATACAAGAAAAATTACCAGTTAAATCTGTAATCAGTAAAGAGCTCTTCCTGAGTCCAAAGCTTAGAGCCCATGGAAAAAATCTGATAGTAAAGAAAGAGGAAAAAATCAGATAGAAATAATACTAAAAACAAACCATAAAAAGTTCAGTGTTTGGTGCTCAGCTCACCCTGTCAGAGAAGACCTCGTCCGTGTGAGAGCTGAGAAAGAAGCAAATGTATTGGGGAGCTCGGGACAAGAAAGGAGTGCTAGTGGCTTTGTTGAGTCCCACGGTTTTTGAAAAGTGAGATAGCTTTCTGCAGACCAGAACTACTTAGGTCAATATATAAACAGCTCTGTATGGTAATAAAACAAGTAAAAATGATAAAAAGAAAGTCAAACATGTCACTTAGAGACTAACATGGACAGATTTTCAGCAAACCAGAGTCACTAGGAAATAAGCACATGACATACGAAATTTGGCACTGGTGAGTCTTTAGAAAACCTTCAGCACTAACAGTTGACTGTAGTAGTAAAAAGCAAAAACCTGAAATTGCAGGTGATGTCTACTGTGTTTCCTCATATAGCAGGGGATCTCAACCTTCTAATGCTGTGATCCTTTAATACAGTTCCTCTTACTGTGGTGACCCCCAACCATAAAATTATCTCATTGCTACTTCTTCATAACTGTAATTCTGTTACTGTTGTGAATTGAAACACAAATATCTGATATGCAGTATATTTGATGTGTAATTCATGTGATAGGGTTATTCAACTCCAAAGGGGTCACAGCCCACAGGTTGAGAACTGATGCCATAGAGAAAGGAGGTCTCCACTGGTGGGAACCTTCCCAACCCTTTCTCTAACAGTAACTAGGGGCAGTTGAGGACCATGAAGGGTGACTGAATGCCCCAGGTTAAGTTGTAGATGTATTGATCTTCAGTTAATGTTAAAAAATATTTAGTGGTTGGAAAGACTGCTCAGTGCTTAAGTACTTGCTGCTCTTGAAGAGGACCTGGGGGTTCAGTTCCCAGCACCCACGTGGAAGCTCCCTATCATCCATAACTCCAGGTCCAGTAGATCCAATGCCTTCTTCTGAACCTCATGGATATCATGCACCCACACTGTACAAACATGTACAAACATGAAAGAAAAAAAATGATTCAGTTGATGCGAGAAGCAGCAGTCTTCACATCCTGGAGTCCTCAAAAGTATCAAAGGCAATAAGCATTGGTTAGAAAACATCTGTGTAAAACAATACAGGCAAAAGAGATTAGGTGTGAGAAAGGACAGACAGCTGTTTTTTTTTTTCCCAGTAAACTATGTATATTTCTTTTCTGGGCACATAGACTGCTCACCCAGCCAAGGAGACAGGGGTGGATGACTATTTCTCTATTGACCTAGGCTAGCTTGAGCAGGTAGTGTCTGCTACATTAGGTTCATCAGGGTAAAGGAAAAACAGAGGTTCTACATGTATACTCAAGGCTAAAAAAGCTAGATAACTGATATCAATAAGCAAAATATGTTTATGTTGCACTAGACCTTGCTAACAATTTAGTATCTTCTTGGCAAACTTCTATGATGACCTGACATTTGCTCAGAACATGGCTTACCCCCAATAGCTTGCTCAGCCTAATTTCTTATAGCACCCAGTACTTCCTTCCACATCCATGACAAAAAGCTGAAAAAAGTGTTTCATCAAAGTTATCCCCATAATCTCACACCCTGTAAAAAAGATTTCTATATTTTATCCAGTCCATGGCCCCCTGCCCAGAGACTGGCACTGCCTGAAGTTTCCATGGGTCTTCCCACATCAATTAGCAGAATCAAGATAATCCCCACAGGGATACCAAACATTTTACTTAGAGTTTTATTGCTTTGAATAATAATAATAAAAAAAAAAAAACATCATCACCAAAAGCAACTTAGCTTGTAGTTCACCATCCAGGGAAGTCAGGACAGAGACTCAAGGCAGGAGCCTGGAGACAGAGGCCATGGAGGAGACAGACTGACACAGAGGCCATGGAGGAGACAGGCACTGACACAGAGGCCATGGAGGAGACAGGCACTGGCACAGAAGCCATGGAGGAGACAGGCACTGGCACAGAGGCCATGGAGGAGACAGGCACTGGCACAGAGGCCATGGAGGAGACAGACTGACACAGAGGCCATGGAGGAATGCTGCTTAACTGGCTTACCCCTAATAGCTTGCTCAGCCTAATTTCTTATAGCACCCAGTACCATGGGCCTAGTGGTGGTATTTCCTACAACATTCTGGGCACTCTCATATCAATTACTAATTAAGAAAATGTCCCCACACACTTGCCTACAGGCCAATGTTGTGGGAACGTTTTCCCAATTGAGATTCTCTCTTCTCAAATGACTCTGGCCTATGTCAAGTTGACATAAAAATTAGGCAGCACATTCAGAGACCTCTCTCAGTCCTTTCTGGTGATTCTAGGTTCTGTCAAGCTGACCCTTTAAGAATCACATTGAACACCGCTGCTCTGAACTCTCTCAGCTTTATTTTCTGAAATTCAAAGTCTATTGTACACAATTCAGATCAGGCCCCATTCTCAACAAGCATTCATGGGTTCAACATATTTAGAAGGAGAGTAGAAAAATAATATATTGGAAATAAATATATTTTGTGACCTAATTTGTCCATATGAACTAAATACATTTACAACATGCTATATATCCACATGGTCCCAAAATTATAGCTCAAATACTTATGCCAGAATTTAAGTATTTTCACACCAGTTTTACCTCTTATGGGATATGCCATTTTATATTTATAAATAAACTAAAGGAGATTAGTTAAACCACTAATTGATGATATTGCATTTTAAATTAAGCATGCCAAAATAGAAGGTGGGGTACGATAGGTATACCCCATATCTAAGTCAAAATCAAATGCAACTTTCAATAGGCAATTCAGCTTCAATAATATTTCCTGCTTTCTTAAATTGAGTTACATATATATTGATTTCTTCTGCCTAATATTTTACTGGTTTTACATTTTTATATTTAAATAGTTTTCCATTAATAAAAAGACAACTTTAAAACTCTAGGACTGGAGGTGCTGGCTGAGTATATGCAAGGCCCTGGGTTTTATCCTCAGCTCTGCCCAACTCAAAATCCAAAAACAGTTGAGTAAGTGTATATCAAGTAATTCAATTTATTTAAAGATTTACTGTGTGACTCTGCATTTGTTTGATAGGTGATATCTAAAATATTTTAAGATTTGATGCTTTCCTTCCAGTCTGCTTCCCCACTTGGGCCAGACCAGAGGCCTGATAACTTCTACACCCTACAGCCTGCTTGCCTTCCAGGAGGTCTGCAGTAACCAAAGACGCTGGTGAGAATTTTGCCTAAATACCCACATCAACTGGGATGCCAAAAGAGCCCAGCTAAAAGCTAGAAGATCCTGGACAGATGTCATCCAGACTCTAAGAGAACACAAATGCCAGCCCAGGCTACTATACACAGCAAAACTCTCAATCACCATTCATGGAGAAACTAAGATATTCCATGACAAAATTAAATTTAAACATTACCTTTCTACTATTCCAGCTGTACAGGGGATACTGGAAGGGAAATTCCAACAAAAGGAGAGTAACTATATCCAGAAAAATACAAGAAATTAACATTTCACAACAAACTCAAAAGAAGAGAATCATATACACATAATAATACCACTTCCAGCAATAAAACAGGAACTAACAATCATCTGTCTTTAATATCTCTCAACATCAATGGACTCAATTCCCCAATAAAAAGACACAGGCTAACAGACTGGATATATAAACAGGATCCAGCACTTTGCTGTATACAAGAAACACACCTCAGTGACAGAGACAGCAGAGAAAAAGGCTGGAAAAAGTTTTTCAAGCAAATGGCCCCAAGAAACAAGCTGGAGTTGCCATTCTAATATCCAATAAAATAGAGTTTCAACCAAAAGTTATCAAACAAGATGAGGAAAGACACTTCATATTCATCAAAGGGAAAATCTATCAAGAGTAATTCTCAGTTCTATACATCTATGCCCCAAAGCCAAGGGCACCCACATTCATAAAAGAAACTTTATTAAAGTTCAAAATTCACACAGCCTCACACAATAATAGTGGGAGACTTCAACACCCCACTCTCATCAATGGACAGGTCATTGAAACAGAAAGTAAAGACAGACACGGTAAAACTAATAGAAGTTATAAACCAAATGAATTTAACAAGTATCTGTAGAACATTTCACCTCAAAACAAAAGAATATACCTTTTCCTCAGGACTTCAGGGAACTTTCTCCAAAACTGACCATATAATCAACATAAAACAAGCCTCACCAGATAGATACAAGAAGACTGGAATAATCCCATGCATTCTATCAGATCACCACAATGAAGGCTGGACTTCAATAACAACAAAAACAACAAAAAGGCCACATACTAATGGAAACTGAACAATTCTCTGCTCAATGATAATTTGATCAGAGAAGAATTAAGAAAGAAATCAAAGACTTTATAGAATTCAATGAAAATGAAGACACATCATACCTAAGATTTTGAGACACAGAGAAAGCAGTGTTAAGAGAAAAATTCATAGCACTAAGTGCCTTCATAAAGAAATTGGAAAGATCCCATACAAGCAACTTAACAGCACACCTGAAAGCTCTAGAACATAGCAAACACACCCAAGAGGAGTAGACGGCAGGAAATAGTCAAACTCAGAGCTGAAATCAAACAGTTAGAAACAAAGCGAATGATTCAAGAAAAGGACATGCATGGTATGTACTCACTGGTAAGTGGGTCTTAGCTAAAAAGTACAGAACACCTAGGATACAACCCACAGACCAAAAGGTCCAAGTGAGAATGTTTCAATCCTACTTAGAAGGGGTAAGAAAATAATCATGGGAGACAGAGGGAGGGATCTGGATAGGAGAGGGAAGGGGGGAAAATGGAACAGAATCAGGTATGGGGGGTGGGGAACAAGAGAGAAGCCCAGAGGGCCAGAAGAAGGAATAGAAATAAGCAGCTGCTGGTGGTGGTGGGACCCTCTAGAAAGAGATCCAAGAGGTGACTCACAGGACTCAAAGGGACCTTAGCCCAAATGCCCAACACTGGGGAGAGGGGACCCGAAAAGTACACCTCCAGTAGATAGACAGGGCCCCAAGTGGAGGGACTGGGTTACTATCCCACAGTCAAAATTTCTGACCCAGAATTGTTCCTGTCTAAAAGAACTGCAGAGACAAAAGTGGAGAAAAGAAAAAAGGCGGTCCAATGCGGTCCAACTTGGGCTCCATCTCACTGGGGGACGCCAAGGCATGACACTATTACAGATGCCATGATGTGCTTACTTACGGACAGGAGCCTTGCGTGGCTGTCCTCTGAGAGGTCTTACCAGCAGCTGACTGAGGCAGATGCAGTTGCTTACATCCAACCATTAGACTGAAGTCAGGGACCACTATGGTTGAATTAGGGGAAGGACTGAAGAAGCTGAAGGGGGAGACCCCATAGAAAGACTAGAAGTCTCCATTAACCCAGATCCCAGGGAGCTCCCAGAGATTGAGCCACCAACCAGGAGCATACACAGGATGGTCCAAGGCCCCTGGCACATATATATAGCAGAGGTCTGCCTGATCTAGTCTCAGTGGGAAAAGATGCGCCTAATCCTTGAGAGACTTGAGGCCCCAGGGAAGGGGGGGGGGCTGGTTGAGGGGGGAGCACCCTCTTGGAGGCAAGTGAGAGGAGGAATGGGATGAGGAACTGTGGGAGGGGGGGACTAAGAGGGGGGCCAATGACTGGAATGTAAATAAAATAATTTTAAAAATAAAGATTTAATGCTTTAATACATGTTCATTTTTTTTAAGGATAACAAAAGAATTTTAATTTTTATTTATTTTATACTATATTCCTTTTTTATTAGATATTTTCTTTATTTACATGTCATTGATATCTCCTTTCCCAGTTTTCCCTCCAAAAAAAAGAAAAAAATAAAATAAAATAAAATAAAAAACATAAAACAAACAAAAAAAGACCCCGTTCCCTCCTCCCTTCCCCTGCTCACCACCCCATCCTCTCCCACTTCCTGGCCCTGGCATTCTCCTACACTGGAGCATAGAACCTTCACAGGGCTAAGGGCCTCTCCTGCCCTTGATGACCGACTAGGCCATCCTCTGCTACGCATGCTGCTGGAGCCTTGAGTCCCCCCATGTGTCCTCTTTTGTGGTATCACCAAGCTACCACAAATGTGTTGAGAACACATGATTCACTCCCAAATTGTTTACTTTTTTGTTGTGTGATAAAATACCATGACTAAGGTAACTAATAGAAGAAAGAACTTATTTGAGCTTATGGTTCCATCACAATGGAGAAGCCTGGTAGCAAGTGGCAGGCGAAGCTGTAGGATCTGAAAGCTGAGAGCTCAAGGCTTCAATAGCAAACACAAAGCAGGGGGAAGTAGGACGTGGCTTTCAGTTCTCAAGTCTGGCCCCCGGTGACACTTCCTACAGCAAGGGCATGCCTTCCAAACCTCTTCAAATAGCACCATCAACTGTGGATTAAGTACTCAAGTATCCAAGACTACAAGGGACATCTCATTCAAACCACAACTGTCTTAGTAAGTACCCAGAATACTACATAAGATTGGAAGCCACAGTCACACTGCACTCTCAGAGCCTTTCCACCTTCTATAACTGAAACTGTACCCATGACCAGCATCTCTCCATGTCACCTGCTTCAGCACCTGGTAATTACATTCTACTCAATGCTTTTGGGGCATTTATATCACGAAGCACACTTGTCTTGCCTCTGGCTGAATTCATTTAAAATAATATCAAGGATCACCCATATTAAAACATGTAATAGGAATTCATTCAACATTCATTTTTAAAAGTTAATGGTTCCTTTCTTTCTTCATCCCTCCTTCCTTCTTTCCCTATGTATTCATTCATGTCTAGCCATTTAAATCTTTTTTTGGAATAATATTTACTCAGGTCCTTTGGCTATTTTAAAATTAGGTTATTTGTTCTAGTGCAGTTGAGTTGTTTGAAGTTCCTTATACAGTTTAGATATTACCTTCTAAAAATAGTCCAGTTTTGCTGATATAACAAAATACCTTATACTGCATACTTTAAAGAAAAGGAGTTCATTTAGCTCATTGTTTGTTTGTTTGTTTGAGACAGTATCTGCTTTACAAAGACTCGACCCAAACTAATAGCCATCTCCCTGCCTTCACATCCCAAATGTACCACCATGAAAAGCTAACTCATGGTTTTAGAAGTTGATAATTTATCAAGAAGCCACATCTGTTTAGCCATGTGGTTGATGACATCACAGGATGGGAACAGGTACTAGTGAGATTCTATGACAAGATAGGAAGCTTAGAGGAATCCAAAGGAATCCAAGAGCCAAGTTTGCCAATGTTATAGCAACCCACTCTTGAGGAAATTAATCAGGGCCCTTCCAAACTACATTAGTCTCCCCTGAGGGTGGGTCACCAACAACTTAGTTATCTTGTAATGATTTCCACCTCTTAGACATCCCACCAACTCTCAGCATTACCACACTGTAGAACAATCTTGCATCACATAAATCTTTGGGAACACAAACCATAGCCAGATCATAACAAGCCTCAGCTATATAACTTGCAGTCCTGTTTCCATCCTTTAGGCTGCTCTTCACTCTGGTCTCCATTGCCGTGTAGAACATTGCACTTTAGTGTTATCCTAGCTCTTTTTTTTTTTTTTTTTTGCTTCTGTTTCCCATATTTGGAGATCACATCTTAAGTATCACTGCCCAATCCAATGTCAAGGAGTGTTCCCTCTACATTTCCTATAGTTTTGCATATCATGGTTTTACCTCTGTTTTAATCACTTTTGAAACCAGTTTCTTTTACTATTCTCTGTAGACCTGGCTTCTTAATCATGCATTTCTCTTATGGAAAGTTTTTATTTCTCCTTAATTCTAATAGATATTTTTGCTGGGTACAATAGTCTGGGTTGATGTTGTGGTCTTTCAGAACTTGGAATATATCTTTCCAAATCCTTCTGGCTTTAAAGATTTCTGTTGTATAATAAGGTATCATTCTAATTATAAGTGACTTAATCTTTCTCTTTTGCAGCTTTCAATAACCATTCTTTTTGTGTGCTTTTTTTTAATGCTTTAACTAAACTACATGATAGAGATGTATTTTCTGGCCCTGCCTATTTGGTGTTCTATAGGCTTCCTGTACCTGAGGGTGCTTCTCTTTCTCTAAGTTTGGGAAATTTTCTTCTATGGTTTTACTGAAGATATTTTCTATGTCTTCGATATGGTATTCTTTTCCTTCTTCTATGCCCATAGAAGGTTGGGTCTTTGCATGGTGTACCAAAAGTATCTCATAACCCATTCATTTTGCTTTTTTTTTTCATTGCTATATACAGACTGAACCAATTCCTCTACTTTGTCTTTCATCCCTGACTGTTTTTTTCAAGATGGATTTTATTTGGCTTGTTTAGTTTTTTCAGTTTGGGTTTCCTTCAGCTATTTGAACTCTATTTTTATATGTTGGGTTTGATTTATATCACTTGTTTCTTTGTCTTTGTTATCTTTGAGTTATTGTTGTTGCTTTTCCATATTTATAATCATTTTTAAAAAATATTTTCATGGAAATTTATGTGATTTTCATTTAGGCCATTACTATGTGATTTGTATTTTTTTAGAGACATGTTATTTTTCTTTTTCATGTTGTTTTTATAATTGTATTGGTATTTGCATCTGGAGTTCACTGGTTCAGTTTTTACTTCTTTATGTCACCTTGCTTCTATTGGCAGAAGTCTTTACATTGTTCAGGGAGGGGCCGATTCATAGCAGAACTGAGATTTCCACCTCCTCTGTTTGCCTTATATTTAAGGCTAAGCCTCTGTTTCCCATTTTCTGTTTGTCATTTATAGTCTGGTACCTTCAGCATCTTTGTCAAGGAGCATGAAATATACTTTCCCTGGCACTGTGGTCTAGTCTACAGATGAGATAGATCAACTTGGGTATCTAAATCAGGGAGGTGGCAGGGCTCTGGTTAGTCCCAAAGCGAAGAAAATGGTCCAGGAGTAGGCACTAGTCTCTGGCAAGTAGTTAACTGGGCTTTGAGGCAACCTGAATGGTGGGAGCTGTAAAATGGGATGAGGAAGCCTACCTGGGTCTCTGGACCACTTAGGAAGGCTGACATATTTGTGTGTGTGTGTGTGTGTGTGTGTGTGTGTGTGTGTGTGTGCATGAGTGTGTGTGTGTGTGTGAGTGTGTATACTTATCTGTTATGTATGTGCAAGTACCCATTGTGCCCAGGGAAGGGCATTAGTTTCTCCCTCAACACCCTCCCCTTGGAGCTGTTATTTTGGCCATGGTTAACAGAAGGCTTCATTCTCTGTTAAACCCCTGGACCCAGTTGCCATGACCCTCTCTGTCTCAACTGTCTGATGGTTGCTGCCTATAAACTACTCATTGCTACCAAACTCCTCTGTACTGCAAGTGAGATGAGAAGTCAGTAAGCCTCTTGGGAAGTGTTTCCATCACTGAGGAGGACACCAACTCACTAGACACAGTGTGTTTCCCCTATTCAGTGTACCTCCATATTTGTTTGTTTTCTTCTCCCTTCTTACCCCCTTTTCTCCTCTAGACTCCTTGGCTTGAACAGAGGAACTCTCATCTATGAGTGACAATCAAAATTGGCATTCCTGTGGGGAACAGGGACTATAAAGACTATTCTATTTTGCTGGCACCATTCCTGGGCTCTAATACAAACATGATTCCATTTCCATTTATCAAAGTGTGACTACTAAAAACAAAGTGTTCTAAACAATTATCTTATTCAAAAAGACAGTTTAAGAAGATACAAGAACTTTGCAGGCTGGATTGGCTCTCAGTGGTACATTATTTATTTAGCATGTGTGAAGCTTTGGTTTCAACCACCAAAAGAAGAATGAGAAGAAGTTAGGGTTTTACTGCTATGAACAGACACCATGACCAAGGCAACTCCTATAAGGACAACATTTAATTGGGCTGGCTTACAGGTTCAGAGGTTCAGTCCTTTGTCATCAAGGTGGGAGCAGGGCAGTATGTAGGCAGGCATGGTGCAGGCAGAGCTGAGAATTCTACATCTTCATCTGAAGGCTGTTAGTGAAAGACTGGCTTCCTGGCAGCTAGGACGAGGGTCCTAAAGCCCTCGCCTACAGTGTCATGCCTCCTCCAACAAGGCCACACCTTCCAATAGTGCCACTACCTGAGCTGAGCATAGACAAACTATCATAGAAGGGTAGAGAAAACAGAAAAAGAGAAGGTAAAGGAGGAAGAGAAGAGAGGGGGGAGAGACAAAAGAAGAAGAGGAAATAATAATAGTGGTTGAGAAAAGACACATTTCAACATTTTCTTTTACTAATGGAGGCAGAAGAGAAGCTTAGTCATCATTGCCCGATGTGTCATGGCCGCAGGAGCCTGCCAACTGCTCTCATCATTGACTCCACTGAAAAATATCAAGCCTAGGAAAACCTCTCCACAACAATGGTGCTGTTGTTCCTAAATTGATTTCTGGGTGCTGTTCATATCTCATTCTGTAAGTACAAAAAAAAAAAAAAAAAAAAAAAAAAAAAAAAAAAAAAAAAAAAAAGCAGCACATGGTGTTGGACCTACAGAATCAGATCCGAAGACTGGCAAAATTCTATCTGCTTGACCTCTGAAGTCAGCTGGCAGTATATCAAGCATTAAAATCAGAGTTGTATATAGATGTAAGCAGATTATGGCAAAGCTTAAATGTATTTAAGAGAAAAAGTCACATTTGAACTCATCACCTTTGGCAGCTTTCCTTTAACGGAACACAGAAGTCTCCGTGGCTATGGAAATCAAAACTGTGTCTTCAATAAGCTGGGGAAGGAATAGCAAGTAGTCACTGCCTCTGTATACCAATCAGGGTTTTAAAGACATACTTGGGATTCCATGGAATAGCTGAGGTACTGGAGTGAATAGTTAGGACCAAAGCATAAAAACAATTCTCTTATTCAGATCAAACAGTATGTTGTGCATGACTTACATTTAAATGTAAACTTCAAAACTAATTACAATTTCCAAATATTCAAATATTCAGTTAGATGCACAATCAAGAGAGATCTATATAGCAGTTCACTGAACACTGCATTTTAGAAAAATGGGCAAAGCATAGACCATCCTGCAGCACGTGTCAGAGTGCATGTGCACTGTGCATTCCCAGACTCGCTCTGATCCACCCTAAGTCCTGACCCAACCAGAGAACTGTGGTTTCTCCTGGGATTTGTACCAAATGGTCACCGAAAACCCAGAACCAACCCATTCCAAAAGAAGTTCCTCTCCAGAAATAGGCCAGGCCAAAAGAGGGCAACTTCCCATTATCATGTACCTCAAAAGACATATTAGGCCACCCTAACATCTATCAAGTAACACATCATTTTCCCAGTATCTCCTACTTTTTTTTATTTCAACTAGAGAAATATCATCCTCATGACATGGTGCAAATGTGAACTGAAGGGGTCACAGCTTTGCAAAGCAGACTTAGAATCTGGTATTAAAGAGGAGTCCTAGGTAGCATCAACTGGAGGGTGGTTTCGTAGATGTTGTTTAATTTCTGTTATCACTTCTTTGCTTGTAAACCAAACCAGTAATCAGTTGGAAATAGTCAGTTACTGCTTTCATGAGAAGAGGACCTGCTTTCAGTAGTGGGAAATCAAAGCCAAGAGCAGTTCTGACACATTGCTGTCATTCAGCCAGACAAGACTAGACAGAAATGGCCACAAGTAAAGATGATTTTAAGTTTTCCCCTTTTTCCCTCACTTTTAAATTTTACAAGTTGCTCAGGAGAGAAACCACACTTACCAGTACTCTGATCTTACATATCCAGCCTCTAGAATTAAAAAAGAAAAACCAAAACATTTCTATTTCATAAGCATCCTTGCCTGTGGAAATTTGTTATGGTTGTCCTAGAGAACAACAACAACAAAAGATGTCAGACACTCGCTAGAACTCTCCCCACGGGGTGGTTTCTGAAATCTCACCTTCACCTCTATCATTTAAAAAGTAAATTGCTATTTCCACAAGCAGTGCTTGGGACACTTCTCACATGTATGACTACTCACATGTATGACTACTCACATGTATGACTACTCACATGTATGACTACTCACATGTATGACTACTCACACGTATGCGAGATGACTACCCACATGTGTGCAAGATGACTACTCACATGTATGCGAGATGAGGGAGCCGTTTGCCCACTGTTGAGCAGAAAAGGCCACTCAGACTAGATCAAAGACTGAAAAGTACAAATTCCCTAAAAGAAAACCTACAGCAAATCATTCATGACATGGCTTTGTGTGTGACTAAAGGCTCAGGTAAAAACAACAACAAAGAACCAAAAAGCCAGACAGTTGGACTTTATAAAAGTTTTAGGATGCTGTACCTTGAAACACACTACCAGCAGAGTAAAAGGCATCACATAGACAGGGGAAATAAGTTTACAACATATAACTGATACGCGATACCCAGAATACATAAAGAATTCCTGAATCTGAACAAATAAAAATCACAACCCAAAAAGGGCAGGAGCAAAAGACTTGAATAGACATCTTTCCAAAGAGGCACATAAATATTAAGCATATAAAAAGGCACTCCATATTATTGATCAAAAGAAACTCAAGTCAAAAGGCCAATGAGTTATCACCTAATACTTATTAAGATGACTGCAATTCAACAATTAAAAAAAAAACCAGAAAGTATCAAATGTGGCAAGGATGTGCATGGAGACCTTCATCCACCAGCTACCTTCCTTTTCAGGAATATTACAGTAACTATATTGGTCACCTTTCCTTTGCTGTGGGAAAATGACTGACAGAATTAACTCACACTGGGGGAAAAAAACTGTTTGGCTCACAGTCTCAGAGCTGACAATCCATAGTCATCTGATCCCATTGTTTCTGGATGTGTGGAGAATCAGAATTTTGGGATGTGGGAACACAGGGCCTTACAGCAGAGATGAATGATGGCCAAGAACCAAAGAAAGGGAGGAACTGGAGACAAGAACCTGCTCTGCATAACTATGATTCAGCTAAGTCTCCATCACCTCCCAACTGTCTACCAAGCCAAGACCCATAACTGATTAATCCACTGATCTTCTTAGAGCCCCTGTATCCAGTTACCTTTCCAATACCCTACCTCTAACACATCCCTGCCATGAGTGTTTAACACACACACAGGAATCCATACATGAGCCTCTGAGAGACAGTTCAGATTCAAACCATGACACTAAATAAAAGTACAATTCTCACAGGATGGATTTCATTTCTGCCCACCTAGCCAGGAGAACAGAAATAAGTCTCTGCCTAGTTTCTCTGCATCCATGCCCACAGAAATGACATTCCCAACAGTTACAGAACAGAAACAAACAATGAAAAATGGAAAGATAAGCAAAATATAATACAATTCACAATGGACTTCTGACTACAAAGGGGAGAAGCTTGGGGAGGTAGCAGGCAAAGACTGGCAAGATAAATAGGAAATCGTTGGCAAAGAACAGCTATCTCAGTTTCTAACTTCCCTTAGGATCACAGATGGCTTTTATATTCTCACAACATAGAGTCTTTATCCAAAAAGACAGCTCCTAATCACTTTCATTCTGGTCAAGTGCATTTGCCATCCTTGAGCCAACCAACCACATGCTGTGAGCAATACAGCTACAAGCAGTTCTTTTAATTAGAAAAAATAGTAAGTCAGGCTAAAACAGGAGAAAAAAATATACAGCATTTTAGTGAACAAATTTTTAGTGAACAAATCTACATAGCCTGAAGCAGACATCAGGAAGGGAGATGAAAAAAATTAAGACTGGAAAAAAATCATTTTCCATATAGTTTCTGATCTGTTTATAGATCGAACTACGTTCCAAGCCAGAAGAAAGATGTCTCTGCAGGCCACAAAGATCAGTCTTGTGGCTTGTTGACATCTACTAGCGACAGCCCAGGGTAGCCAAAGATGCACAGAAGACAAAATAAATGCCTCATGTGAAAAACAACGCTACTTCCACCGGGTGGATGGAATAACCTATTTAAAGCAAAGTTGGGGGCGGGGGTACGTTTTAGCGAGAAAGCGTCTTTTAGGGCCAGGAGACTAGGGCAGAGGGCACGGCAAGCCCCGCCCCAGTACAACCTTTCAGTCAGCCGGAGTTGCAGAGGCCCTTTGTGCGGCACTTTGTGCGACAGTCCCGACGCACTTTACGGCGCCCTGCCGTGTTGCGCGGCGCTGGTGGAAGTGGCGGCAGTGCTGGCTCGGCCCCAGCGTTCTATATAGGCGTACTGTGGCGGTGAGCTCGCGCTGGGATGAGCGCGGGGTGCCGAGTCGCGGAGTGGAGTCATGGTGAGTGGTCGGCGCTGGCGGGCTCCGAAAGGGCACTGGCCGGCCTGGGCGGCTGCGGAGACAGACCTTTTACTCCGGCCTCCGGTGGCTCCAGCTGACACCCATCATCATCTGCGTGCAGCAGACGTTTGTGCCTCCTGGGAGGTCGGGCTGTTACCCCACTATCATCACCGCACTCCTCCCCTCTTTACGGTGGAAACGCCTTATGGGAATCTTTCAGGGAGCCTTTGCAAGCACTGTTTCCTAATCCAGCAGAATTCTTATTTCCACCGTTCTTGTCTAAACCAGAATGAGGTTCAAGTGCCTGAGGGTTAAAGTTCTCTTCGACGGCTGAAAAACCACCCTCTTACTGTTGTGGGTAAAGATGACTTACCCTTTTCTTCTTGGAAAAAATCCCATACTCTGACAATAAAGTGTGGATAAAAAAAAGTTGCAGGTTTTTTGTTTTTTGTTTTGTTTTTTTGAAATAGGGTTTCTCTTTGTAGTCCTGGCAGTCCCAGAACCTACAGAAATTCACCTGCCAATGTCTCCCAAACCCTGGAACTAAATGCATGCCCCCAATGTGCACAACGTCAAGTTGCAGTGGTTTTAAAGGCACAATATTTCTACCAGAAAAATGTCTCTTCCAGCAGACCCTGTGCTGCACTCTGTAAGGTCCCAGTTGCTTAGAGAGCTAATCGCAAATTCGTGGGCAGCCTGGACAATTTAGCAAGACTCCACCTCAGAATAGAAGTGCTGGAATTCTGAGAAAGGCTGGAGTTGTAGGTGCCTTCCTAGCATGCGTGACACACTAGGTTCCATCCCTAAATCCTGCCAAAAAAAAAGGGGGGGGGGGGAGAACCCACCTTTCACCTAAATGAAAGTTGTAATGAGTTTGGATGCAGAATAAGTAGCAATTAAGAGTAATATTTACTCTTTTCCTCCATTACCAGGCCAGTACAGTGGTAGCAGTCGGATTGACCATTGCTGCTGCAGGATTCGCAGGTTTGTTTATGGTTTGGGGTGGAAGAGAAGTAGATTGGTTATAGATCAATTTGCTTATTCTGTTGCTTTTGGTTTTAGGTCGTTATGTTTTACAAGCCATGAAGCATATGGAACCTCAAGTAAAACAAGTTTTTCAGAGCCTACCAAAATCTGTAAGAAAACCTTCTTGCTAACTAAATCGCCTCTATTTGAAGCCTGGAGCTTCCCTGTAATCTGAATTCCACAGGTCCATGAAGTTCAATGTGGAGTTGTAAACCTTGTAATGGTCCACACTAGGAGTTGGTTTTCACATGTGACAACTGAGGGTGGGTGACCTTCGCAGGTTTAGAACTATGAAAGGTAGTTAACAATTAACTTTACTAAACATACTGTTGACCTTAGTATCTGTCCACCTGCCTTCCCTTGTCTGTTTTGTCACATAGGATAGCATTGCAGTGATGTTAGATATAACTGCATTCAAAGATCATGCCCTTCTCATGATTAAAAACGAATCTGAACTGGGTGTAAAGCACACAGCTGCTACTACTCGGGACTTTTGAGAGGCCATGTCACGGATAGCTTGGGCAGGAGCTTAAGACCTTGGTGTACATGATCTCTACTTAAGGTTAAGGGTCTGATGGCACAATTTTCCCTATCAGTCTTATTTTAGTGGTTGCCTTGAATCTTGTAAATAAAAGCTGTCCAGGTCATCTTTTGATAACTTTAGAACTTCTGTTTTATGGGGAGAAAGTTTTTTTTTAAAGATTTATTTATTATTATATGTAAGTACACTGTAGCTGGATGATATGATAGATGGTTGTGAGCCACTATGTGGTTGCTGGGACTTGAACTCAGGACCTTCAGAAGAGAAGTCAGTGTTCTGAGCCATCTCACCAACCCGGGGAAATCAAGTTTCTATCTGGAATATGGATAAATGGTTTCCATTCACTCATTTCCCTCCCCTTATGTTCTTAAGACACTGTTCCAGTTTAGTTGCAAGAAATGGATGTTAACCCATCTTAAAATAGTTGGCTACCACAGATCAAGTCTTGGGAAGTACACTTGTACTCCTCTGAACTGTATCATTTTCTTTACTGATTCAACCAAGCTTCTATTTACTTCATTAACCTTTCCTTCCAATTCAATTTCTCTTTCAGGCCTTCAGTGGTGGGTACTATAGAGGTGGGTTTGAACCCAAAATGACCAAGCGGGAAGCAGCATTAATATTAGGTGTAAGGTAAGATTTCTATTCAATTATGAGATGTAGTATTTGAGAATGAAGTAGTTACTGGGGATTGTCCCAAGACGACTAACTCTGTTGGTCAGTAGAGCTGGATGTTCCTTCCATGAATATCTTCAAGCCGAACATCCCTATAGAACTCACATATATAACAGATTCTAACAGTACTCACTGCTGCCTGGAGTGATCTATAGTGAAAAATCTGCTCTGGTATGCAAATTAAATGTTAAATGAGGATTGTCTTGTCAACTACATTTTTTTAAAAGCACTTTTGGTTTTTAGAAAATGCATTTTACAGGCTGGTGTGATGCCTCAGTGGTTAAGAGCACCGACTGCTCTTCTAGAGATCATGAGTTCAAATCCCAGCAACCACATGGTGGCTCACAACCATCGGGGATGAGATCTGATGCCCTCTCTTGGTGTGTCTGAGGACAGCTACAGTGTACTTATATATAATAAATAAATCTTAAGAAAAAGAAAATGCATTTTACATCTGTGTTTCATATACAGCTTTTCAGTTTTGTTGCTTTACTAGTTAGTTTCTTAGTGTTTAATGTGGCCCTTCTGTATATAGTTCATGTGATTTTTTTTTTTAAGCAAACGAAAGCAACAACTATGTTTTCCTTTTCAAATAAGCCCTACTGCCAATAAAGGGAAGATCAGGGATGCTCATCGGCGGATTATGCTCTTAAACCACCCAGACAAGGGTAAGTAGCTTTTATTAATATATTGAATATCTAGTTCTTAGCTATGAACGTCTATGTCTGAGCAGTCTCCCAGTTGTGGATCACATTGTGGTGTCTTAGAAGAAACGCACCACATATGGTGACATTCTCTGCAGTGACACCCTGTTTTACCAAAACAAAGGTATAATGAACAATTTAAGAACGGCTGTCATTTGGCAGTAACAGTAAACAATACTATTTTTAGGTTGTGTTTATTATAGAATGTCTTCCAATAATGGAGGTTACAAGTACTATTAGATATTTTGGTTGGTTTGTTTTTAGGACATCTTGCTATGTATCCAAGGTTGGCCTAAACCTTATGACCACGCTGCCTCATTCCCAAAAGCAGGGCTTAAAAAGCTATGTTTTGAGTTTTATTGTGGTCTATTTTTTTAGCTTTACATTATTTTTGTTTAGACTTTTAAGAAAAACTTAAGGGGTCTCTTATTTATTGTGGTATGGACACTTGTGACAGAATACCTATTTGGAAACCTATGAACTGTATTTTGCTCCTTAGACTTCAAAGTAGCTTTAACTGGTAAAAACAGAATCTTTGACCAGACCACAAAAATCTGTCATCAAGCAAAACTCTGTTTGTAGAAAGGGGGTACTGACAAATTTAAACAGGACAACTGTTTAATATGTGACTTCACAGTGTAAGGAATTTAGCTTGCAGACCTTGAGGTATTCTGGAGTCTACATACATACATTCTACCAGAATACTCTTGATGACTCCTCTTTGATAGGGTTAGGAACACACTGCTCAATCGCATTAGTAAACAGCAAATCTAGATGACATTAAAAAGGGTCAGCTAATATTGAGAAGGAAACTGAAGCATTCAAGTATGCAATGCATACAGTCTTTCAACAAAAGCTTAGAAGCCTGTGGGAAGAACAGTAGACTGTGTCCACAAATGCAGTAATGAGTAGGCTTAAGAGTTCCAGAAGTGTTTATGTGGGAGGGGCCAGATCCTATTTAGACTTTAAGGTTTCTTAAAAATGGAAAACTTTTGTGTGAAAACCCCTCATTTCCCACTGATCTGATATTTTACCCTGTAGTTTTACGACCTATTTTAGAAAATGAAGATACCATTTGTTATGTCCTGAGATACTTGAAATGCTTCTGACGAGACTTAGAATCTGTGCTCTTAACTGTGTCTCCCCTATCCCTTTTCTTCTGTAGGAGGATCTCCTTATATAGCAGCCAAAATCAATGAAGCTAAAGACTTACTAGAAGGACAAGCTAAAAAATAAAGTAATCTGATGAATTTTAAGTCTATTAGTCTACTTATGAGCATGTTTTGTAATAAAATGCCTCAGAGCTATAACTCATGCAAATTTCTTGGCAAAAGTTAAATCAATGTCTTGGTATATTTTGTTCAAATTTGAGGATTTCAAGACTATAGTATCAAGAATTATGATTGGGCTGGTGAGATGGCTCAGTGGGGAAGAGCACCGACTGCCTTTCAGAAGGTCATGAGTTCAAATCCCAGCAACCACATGGTGGCTCACAACCACCCATAATGAGATCTGATGCCCTCTACTGGTGCATCTGAAGACAGCTACAGTGTACTTACATATAATAAATAAATAAATCTAAAAAAAAAAAAAGAATTATGATTACAGACACACAAGAGTAGGCTATAAATATTGTTCGTTACTGACTTAACAAAGAAATTTGTTATTTGTTATTGCACTTGTTATTTTTCAAGGCTAAGGCTGAAGAATTGATTCTCAGAGCTGAAGGTTGCTCTGAGAATACTCCCACTATAGTCAACTGAGACAGATATTAACTATTAACAAAGGGATTCTTACCTTTGGGAGGTAAAACTCAAAGTAACAACTGGCCCAGATACTTGAACAGTGTACTATAGGCATTTCCACTGGGCAATTCAGATTTTGATACATTAAAACAATTTTTTTAAAAGAGAGACAGTCTCAATTATCATATAGCTCTGGCTGTCTTGCAACTTGCTATGTAGCCCATTCTGGCCTTGAACTCAGAGATACACTTGTCTCTGGCCTCACACCCAGATACATTCTAATAGAAACCTTTCAGTGTTTAGGTCCTGTTAATTTTGTTATTTAGCCAGTTCCTTGAAAATATAAGTTGTTCCTTTGTTTTGATTTTCAGTTATGACCAAGCTTATTTGTGAATGTAAAATTCCCTCAGTTTAAAACTTGAGAGCCAATTGTAGCACATACCTTTAATGCCAGCAGTCAAGTGCTTTTGATTTTCAACCTCAACTCTTAACTATTTTACATCACCCAAATTAGTTTGAAGGGGCCAATATTAAAGTATGTAATGACCTGTATAGACGAGGAGGTAAAATCCCTAGCCAGTAGTCCCTGTAGCATTTCATCTGTCAGCACTTTAGACTGTGGACTTTCAGCTAGCTAAGGAGAAGGCTTGCAGAAGTAATCAAGGTCACTAAAAGTTATTTTCTATCTTGCACCCTTGCATAAAATCCTTACAGTTTTGAGTGTGATGAAAACTAGGTAATAGATTTTATTAACTTTCTCAAATCACCTCGTGCTAAGGGAAAAAAGAGAGGTCCGAAGGTACAACTTATTCACTGCAAATACAGAAAAAATTGTTCCTAGGGGAACAAGTTCTGAGCCCCTAGTCACATGCTTCTGTTTGAACATTCCTACTAAGGAATGTTTTATATGTTTTATAATATTAAACTTGGAAGCAGTGTAGCCCAACTTTGTCATATACAGCCTTTCTTGTTTTGAGAAATAACAGTACCTAATCACTATAGTTAGGAGGATTAGAGAAATTACAAATAGGAACACAGTACACTCTATTGTCTTATCTGAACACATGGCATTAGAGATGATCAGCAAAGCATGTTGAGTATTGAAGTTTTATGTTAGCAAGCAGGTAAATGCACTTACGGAGTCCACAGGTGATGAGGGTATCCAAAGCATATGACTTACTAACCTTTTACTTGCCCCTTTGAACTAATAAAGTTTCAGGATTACAAAGATGGCTCATCCACTAAGCCCTGCCTGCTCTTCCACAGGACCCAAGTTTGATCCCTACCACCCATAATAGCATCTCAAAATCACCTGTAACTAGTTCTAGGGGCTCTGATACCATCTTCTGGCCTCCCTGGGCAGTCTACACATGGTACAGACACACACAGGCAAAAAAGTCATACATAAATTAAAATTTTAAATGTTTCTCTGAACAATAATATGGTAGAGTTGGTTACAATTTAAAAGCAGGCTTTTGAATATTATAAAATGCCCACAAGGAGTCACTCACTAACTGCAGAAAGGACTGCACTATAGGCATATGAACCTTGGAATGCCAAATACTATGTATGCCTGTTAGAAGACAGGTGTGTCAAAACATTGAAAGCCTTTCCTACTAAGGAGCACAGCCAATCATCATTTTAATTTTCTCTAGGCTTGCCTTTTTCAAGTTAAAGACTCTGTATTTGATTAAAAGCTACTAGGTGTAACATCTGAGTGCTACATATTTAAGGGCTGTTAAGATGATTTGTAAAAGAGCCTTCTTAATTCTCTTTTCTTAAGTGCTTAAAGTCTCTTGTATTGTGCTAAGCACTTAGTGTATCAACTTTTGTGTTTACCACAAATAAACCAAAGTTCAGTGAAGTGACTTGTCCGGGGAAACAAGGCCTGAAAAATCTGATTCTTTTCAGATCCAGAGTTCCACATTCCTAATTTTCTGTAGCTTTTTTGAAATTCTGATGTAATCACCTAAGCATGTTTCTTGGTCCTGAATGTTAAGCATCCAGGTGGTTTTTCTACCAGAAATTGTAATTGGAGACAACTGAAAATGCCAACAAAGAAGATAGTAATAGATCAGTGTGGCACAGCACCCCAGCGCAGCTAGGGACCATAGGCTTCAGAGAACAGTAAGGCTAACGTGAAGCTAACCTTGAAAGCTCTCCACATGAGCCCTCAAAAGCTTGGTTTCATCTGGGAGAGGGACAGGGGACTAACTAGTGAACTCCAATAATATGCCTGTCTCCAGTACTGGGATTACAAGGCAGCACTCCAACACCTGACTAGAATGTGGAGACTGAACTAAGCTCATGCTTACAAGACAAGTACTTTACTGACAGAGCTTTGTTCCCAGTCCCTAGGTAGCTGAGCAAATTTTGAAGAACAAAAGGGTTACCTAGTGTAGCAATTACTCAACCCTGGGCCTAGATTTTTCCACTTTGTGTTTATTTATAGTTTGGTTCTCTGGCCACAGCTTACCTTTGAAGTTGACATTACTAGGATAAAAGCCCTAGCTTACTGTCTCTAGAAATCGTACTTCTTTGGTAATGCCAAATAGATCAAGTAGTCATGAAAGATGATTATCTTTGACTACTATGGATTTTTAGCAAATTCTCCAGCCTATGACCATTCTGCAAATGACAAGGAATACTTATGGATGCAGGGACACAAAAACTGCCGCATTCTGTAAACTATTCCAGAAGGCCCATTGTTGTATCTGAGACCTTTCATACCTGTAGATTCTGAACCACTGACAAGTACAAGGGGGAAATTACAGTGAGTTGCTGCTCAACAAAGTAAAAAAACCACAGCCAATAAACAGCTCAGTGGGTAAGAACATCTTGCAAGCCTGGCAAACTCAAGTTACTAAAGAGAGGATGGTGTGAACATCCCCCAAGATGTCCTCTGGCACAAATGTTCCACACTCATAGAAAAATGTTTTTAAAAAATAAATCCAGGAAAAACCCTAAACCTGTGAACAGCCATCCTTTGAATATGCCCTACCTCATATCTTACCTGGCAAACGATGAAAATAAATGAGAAAGTGTTTCTCTTCAAATAACTGATAGTGATTTGGGGCCAAGACCATAGAGCAGTCTCAGAAACAAGTATTTATAAGACATCTTCTGGTGATGATTTATAAAGATTGTGTTCCAGTTCAGAGACCTAACATTAAATGCCATCACAGTCACAGAAGTTATGGGAACTTTACAACTTCACTCAAGTTCAAATAGCATATCAAGCAAACCACAGGCTAGGTTTAAGATATTTAACATGCTCAGTAGAGCTAACAACACTAGAGCAAGTAAACCTGCATGTAGGAGACATCAGTGCCTTTTATCTGCTTAGAGTAGACTGCTGCTCTAGAAACGGGATGCTAAGTGCTTGTCTAAATTCCTCTAACCCAGTGGTAGGCTGAGTTATGGTACGGTCTAATCTGGAACCTATTTATATGTGCTGCCACCACAGTAGGAGTCCTTGATGGTGGAATTAAAGTAACTTCTTAAAAAGTAACAAATCAAGGCAAGATGGCTCAATGGGTGAAATACTGACTGTCAAACTGGAAGTTACCTCAGAATCAACATACAAGTCCAAAGGAATTTAAGTTCGGGGTAATAAATAGTAATTAGCTTGTAACTAGTTTTTGTTTGTTAAAAACTACAAGATTAGTAAACAGAACAATTTTAGAAATCATTAAGGTACAACTACCAAAACAGTTAAAAATAATCCACATAGTGACATTGCAGCAGTGGGGCTAAAGCCAACTGATATACTTGTACAAAGGCTGCCAGGCTGAGAAAGGGAGCCGGTTTTTGTGTTGCGCCTAACTGGAAATGTCAGGGATGGACATACCCAACACACCACTATGAATACTTTCATACTCACAAAGTTATGGGTACATTAGGTTAAAATGTTATTCGAGATTCCTTACATTAACTTCTGAACAACAAGAGGTTAGTTAGCTAGTACAGTTCTGATAATAGAGAATTGACAAAATTGTGCTTTTTACCTATCTATAACATCTCAAATTCTGAAAATAAAGAATTAGACAATGGACTTTGGGAAACCAGTCAGGTCTGTCTGTACTCTCAGGTACACAGGAGGGTGGAACAGAATCTTTAAAAAGTCAGAGCCAATCCTGGTCACCATCTAAGTCAATTGGTATGGCCAGGTAGGCATGGTAGTTCATGCCTGTGCCCTAGCATGAGGGCCTGAGGCAGGAAGACCTGAGGCAGTAAGGTTACTAGGAGTTTAAGCTATGATGGGCTATACAGACTTGTCCCCAAAATTTACAAAACCTTAATTAAAAAGAAAGTAAGCCAGGGATACAACTCTATGTCAAAGCCTTTCATGCAAGGGCATTGGGTTCAATCCCTAACATCACCAAAAATGAGTAATTTTTATAAAACAGTATTTTATTACAGTTTACATGTACCTCCATCATCCAGCTTTGATGGCAACTCCTTCCTGAATTCCTAGTGCTTTTACTTAAAGCTTATAATTAATTTGACAAAAACTGTCAGTAGTTGGCCACTGCTGAGCCTTAAGAGTAATAATTTACAATGAAATAGTTTAATCTACAGGCATGTTTCAACCAATAGTAAGTACATACTTTCAAGTTAACACTACTTGCTCAAGATTGACTGTATCAGACTGGAATTGATTTCAACAGATTAACCCAAACTCTTGCCATATATTAAGCAGGTTAGGAGCAACACCCTGATCAGAGCTGTTAGGAGGGAATGAAATTTGTATGGGGGGACTCTCCAAGCCATAAAAAAGCACATTAAGACTGGATGAGATTTTAAAATAAACATCCTATCCTTTTCAAATTCTACAAAGCTCCAAGTAAAATATGTTTTAATTCTCCTTGACTGACAACACCTGTGCCTTCACACCTAGCCAGTTTCCTATTTACTTTTCCTTAGCACCCACACCACACGAGTCTTTAGGAATCCTAATTATTTGAGCCACAAGAAAACGGGAATGTCTGCAGAGGACATACCAATGTCTCCAGACTTTCCTCAGGCTATATAATGCCCAAATCAGTTGAAGTCAGCTAGAGCAGCTGTTTTGGCTTAAGGGCAATAGAGGGATGTAGAAGAGTAAACCACCTAGTAGTGCTTCTCACTTCTCAGTACTGGCTGTGCTTAAGGCAGCCAGTATCCTCATCTGTACTTTAAAAAGTAACTTATTTAAGCGAGACCCCTTGCCTTTGACTCAGCAACACCTAAAGTAAATTACTAAGAACCCACTGGGCTGATGTGCTGCTGAATTCCACATTGGAAATTTATTTTTGCATCTCTACTTGGACTTTCTTCCCCCTAGGAAATTTCAGGAAAACCAGATCATTTTTGACCCTACCTACCATAACCTGCATTCCTCCTAGTTCAAATTTATATGGAATCCCATGGTCTCTGTCAGTGCTTTGGGCTGCACACACCCTTTCAGAATACACTTCTGATTTCACATTCTGTGTAGTCTGTGCTAGAGCAAGGCTTTTCACTCATAATTTAACCAGGCTGGTAGCCAAAACACCAGAAGCCAGCCTGAACTGACATTTACCTCTGGGGAGGTGGCTTATTATTGACACTAAATAAAACTCTGACTAATCCATCTGTAAGAAAACAAAAACAAAAACCCGAAAACTTACAATTCTTTGGTGCCTACTGGGTTAAGTCACTGGGTAGTTATTTTCAGGTAATGAAATCTCAGCTCTTAAAGAATTCTTACTAAATCCTGTTCAAGTGTTTCAGCTGTACTTGTTTTTTAAGATAGTTTAATCTTTATGACAAAAAGATCTTAGGGAATTTGATATGGATGAAAATTAAAAAATTATACTTTCTTAGTGTCATGTTTCCCAGCCTGGGAATTAAAATTCTTTGTGGGCTAAATATATAGCTTAATGGTAAAACACTTCAAGTCCCAAGAGACACAAAATTCTCTGTCCATTAATTCATGGTTAAATCTGTGACCCATGTAAACAGAACCAAGTAATTAAAAAGCCAATTATTTAACTTATTTTCAATACTTTGAAAGTGAGGTTATGGTTATTTAATCTGCTATACCATGTTCTATACAGAGTGCAAGAATTTCACCATACATAACTCACTTCAAAGTTCTATTATCTGGACTTTATATAGAGTTTTTTTTAATCAGTGCATGTTAATATCAATGAGAAACTGTGATAGGCTACACACATCTAATAAATAATGGCCCATTTGTAACTATATATGAATTATTCTTCATTTATAAAAACAAGTTCAATGTTTTTATGGACATAATTAACAAATTATGCACATAAAAAAACTTCAAATGACACAAAGCACCTGTCCAGTAAAACCCTAAGTCCGTAAATACGCGATTTACAACCACAGAAGTATATATTTTATCATTAAACTTCCACCTGAAAATTGCTTCATAAAATTAAGTCTTCTGAATGAGAGTTCTTTAAACTTTTAATTACTGATGTTCAATCACTGGTATGAAAACCTTCAAAATCATTTATCACTCAAAAAAGCACATTATTGGCCTATTAAAAACTGCTTACCATACTTTAAAAATAGTTTTTAATAAAGAACTAAAGGCAAAAGTGAAAAGCTTATCTTCTGCCTCCCATATCTTCCACAAATTGCCTTCAATCAGAATTTAATACAAAGATGTTTCTCTAATGGCAAAGACATTATACATTTCCTAAATCATTTACTAGCCAAAACTTTAAGTGTTAAGACTCTGGAGGGTTCATTACAAATGATTAAATGGTTAGATTTTTAACACTAGATCTGAGAAACAAAATAAATGCTTCTGAAAAGCAATCAAAGAATGCTATCTATTCTAGGCCTGTAAGTACTCCTACTACTTTGAAACAATTGGCATAAAAAGTAGAAAGTTAAAAATCAGCAAATGGAAGATCAAAGTTTATTTTACTACCTGCATACAAAAACATATTGCACATCAAACAACCAAAATCAAAAAAGGGGGGAAAAAAAGGAAAAAAGGGTAGAAAGAAAATGTGAAAGGTACTCTACTGAAGACTAAACATGTAGTTTATACAGAATAAACCTTCTGGAAATTGATCTTTTCAGTAGTTCAGGCTATGTCTGAATGGACATGACTAATCAGCTTAGTGTTTCAACTAAAGCTATGTTTGATTTTTAAATACTGTACACTTTAATAAATAAACCAAACAAAGCCTCAATGTAGAACAGTCACTGCCAATATCACCCAGTATCCCTGCAGATGAATTAACATGTATTTCCAGTGGTCTGCAGAATTGCCTCTACAAACAGCATTTAAAAAACACATTAAACAGACCAGTTTCCAGACTAAACTAATGAAGAAATTACAATTCAGTGCAAAATATTTTAGACTGCTTCATTCTAGTTTTCCTTCAGGTGAAGAAGTGGTTGCATATTATTAAAAATGTAACAAAAGCAGCTAATGCTTTCATAAAGAATATTACGTTAGGGACCCCACCCCACCCACCTCCCCCCATCTCTGCCATATTTTGAAAACAAAATAACATTTCCTATAGCCAGCAACTTTTTTTAATGTTACATATACTATTCTCAAGGCACATCTGATGATATATTTTTAACACAGT
>NW_022196899.1:27758248-27769175 GCF_008632895.1 Mastomys coucha | reverse complement strand
TTTCCCTTGGGAGGTTTCTTTGTCTGCTCTGAGACTCAGCTCTAGAAATATAATCTGCAACTGTGACTGTTAAAGATGAGAAAAAAATTACAGGTGTTGAAAAATATTTCTAAATTCTATTATGGATAAAGAATAATTTCACTATTAAAGTAAACTAGTGGTGGGTTACCCAATTTCAAAATTTTACGCTGGGTACCCACCTCTAAACAAAAAAGCAAAGCTTGAAAAAAAAATGTGTCTATGATTTTAGTACTGACAATAGAAAAATCCTTTAAGGCTGGGACCTGAGGAAATCTAGACTCAAGTCCTTTTTCCCAGGAATCCAGCTATCTCCTGATTTATCTAAGGTTGTGGGACGAATGTGGTGTAGCAACCCACCACCAAGAACAAGCACTGCCAGTGCTTCTAAGTGCATAGGGCATCTGCAGTAATGGGGTGGGGCAACGGTGATTCAAATCATAGTGAGGTGAGTAAAAATTGTGAAAACTTTATGTTTTTTGGTTATCTCTTGGCCCCAGGAAAAATAGCACAATCTAGGTGTTCAAGTGTGTTTCCTTCCTAAGATTTCATTCTAGACAGTATTTAAACTATCTGATGTTCTGACATTAAGGAAGTACAGGCAAATTAAGACAATAAACCATAATCCTCAACATGTGGTGGACACTTATCAGGGTGGGAAAGGAGCACTATAAATAGAGATGGTGTCTCATCAACTTCGCTATCTTGCTAGGTCTGAAACATGAAATAAAGAAAGTAATGAATTAGGAAGCAAGCTAAACCTTATCTATCATTCTAATAAATGCCCTCTGTTGTATTAGTATAACACTGGCCTCAGGTCTTGAAACTCAAAATTCCTAACTTTGTATTATTTTCTATCATAGACTAGGTTTAAGAAAACCCTGAATTAAAAATTAAAACCAAGTCAATTTTACATTATTTTAAGCTACTATGTCTGGGTAGAATTGGTCCATTAGATTCATACCACATGCAACTAAGAAAGTAATTTAATACAGTAAAAGGCTGAATTGTATTTTACAATTCATTCATCTTAATAATGCATGTCCTAACATAAAAACTGCAGAACTTTCTAGTCACTCATTACTTAATGAACTTTAAAATTTATTAAGCATCTTGAATCAAAACTTTATTAGATATTTGAAAACTACAGATATTTGAAATCTAAAGCTGCTTTCCTTCAAAATTATAAGGAATGTTCATTATGAAGCCTCTCATAGCTTCTCATTTTAAATCACTGCCAAGAAATTTATCAACATGTTTAGTACTATGCTGGGGGATTAATATACTGTACTAGTTTTGTCTACTAGGGAGACAGAACTGTCCTGAGAATGACTGTAACCTTAGGTGGGGGTAACACGTCAATGAATATCGTTTTCATCATACAAAGCTCAGTTGACCCCTGGAGAAATGCACCTACTTCAGGATGCTGCTGCATAGACAGGCATAGTGCTCAATTTAAATGTGTGCAAACAATTCTTAGGCTCTCTCATCTAGTCCTATACAGAAAAAACAACTTTGTAGTTATTATTCCAATGTTTAGCAAGTGGCAGTTAGTTCTGTGCCTTGTCCCCAAATAAAAGAGAGCCAGTTAAGAAACTTGTTTTATAATCCTTATGTAATACAGCCCCTTGAAATTCTAGAAATTTAAATTCCAAGAAAAAAATCTAAGCAATTTCATGGCATGATTGGGACCCTGGGCTTAAGAATCAGTTGAGACCATCAGAGTGTCATATTGTCTAAGTAGAAAAAAGACCACTCAGTGGTTAATTTACATAGACATAAAAACAATTAGGAATTTTAGCCAAAGAGAAAACTCTCAGCTGTCTCCCCAGACTGCTGCTGGGAACAAACTCTGGAGAAGAGGTGGTTGGAATAAAGGAATTGAAAAGAGAAAACAACGGTTCCTAAGCACAGTGAAAACAAATCAGATATAGTATGCAACAGCATATCACTGTTAAAATTACCGAAACTCCAAATTATTCATTTTAGTTAATTCCATTCAAAATCATCTAACTCATTTAGAAGAAATCCTGTTTCAGTATTTTTGTGTCTGTACATTTAACCATGATTGCTGGCTTAAATTATGTTGAAAGTCATTCCAAGCTAGCCCATATTAATAGCCTGAATTTCCTATCCTGCAAAGTAGGGACAAAAAATATTCATTGCTGTGCTACTTTCAAAGCTGAAATGTATGACCTCTTCAACTAAAATACATCTCTAACATTAAGAAGGAAAAGGAATATAAAGGGAAAACAATTTTTCTGGACACTATCTTTGATAGTGTATAGTTCTTATATTTCCTCTATCTTTTAAACACAAACTCTTCAAAATGGAAAGTAATGCCCTTTGCTAGAATCCCAAATGTCTCTACAACCTCTGAATTTCAAGATTTACAATGTACATTATTGGGGGTGGGGGGGACACATGAAAGAGTATGTTTTGGAAAGAATGCAAAAATTGGTTGGTTTGAAAGGGGTTTATTTCTACTATACACAATTTCTTCACGGTGAATATACAGTGATTTTCTGTACATAGGAAATGAATTGTGCTCAAAATAATAGACATAGCAAACGAGTTTCTTTCCAGTTACCAAAACTTGTGACAACATAAAATACTGAATGAAACTAAGTAAATACTATTTGAATGGTTAGTATGTGTCAAAGAAAAAGCACCACACTACAGTAACACAAAAACATTAACATGCATCCTCTTTTAAAGAAAAAAAGACACTTCTACATGTTATTTTAAAATTTCGAGTATCGTAATTCCCACCAAATGAGGCACCCAATTTATAGGAAGCAGGCACCATGTAAAAATTACCCAGTTTTGCCAATCAACCTCAACGCAATTCACACCATAGTCCCTGCAATGGCAGTCCCCATCTTAAATCTGAAGAATCTGCCAACTGAATAAAGGTACTGAAATTATTTCCATGTAAGAAATTAAGACACAACATTAGTTCACTTAAGACTAGATACTAAACATTTATACTTGGAAGGAAGAATGCATTTTCTTGAGCAGCATTATTAGTTGAATTATGCAATGCAAATTCTGAATGTATACACACATGTGAACATATAACTATTTAGAATGCAGACACATGACAATTTTTTCATGCTTGTGACCTGACACCAACAGGCCCACTCAAGTTACCTGGCTGTCTATCTTCTGCCTGACCCCTGAAACGACGCCTGCGGCTACGATTGCGTCGCTGGGGTTTTTTTTCACTATCATCTGTAATTGCAAAGTTTACCATCAACTATTCTGACAAAAAATAAACAAAAAAGAACAAACAAAAATTTTCTTTCCTTATTTAAGGAAGGGAAAGAGAAACTTTTAATTACATATCAAAGATAAAGCATACAATACTGACAAAGAATTATATACATTTTTGCAGCATAAAGCTCTGCCCTCTGGAAATTAAGAGGGCTTTAACTCATAATAAAGCAAGTTGCCACGTAATTAAAACAACCACCATCATTCAGGAATATAAGCTTTCTCTCTAACATTATCTTGGGTCTCAAAGTTAATGACATTTTAGCCCCTTAGTAATAAATGCTAGTCCTTTGCAGCCCCCACAAATATGTACTATAATTATTAAAGGGGGAGGGACTCGAACAGTTAAGTACTTGTTTGTTGACAGTAGGTCAACTGAGTATTTACAATGAGTTAATGGTATGAAAGGGCACTTTAAGGGATGCTCCCAGTTCAGATAGTCTGACAAATATGAAGATGAGTGCCCAAGACAAGCAGCTATGTCCCTCATTTAAACACTAAAAAAAAATCATTTGTCAATTCTATACAAAAAAAAAGAAAAGCTTCAGTCATTATCAGTACAGTGCAATCACACACATACAACTCTTCCCTAAATGCTTACATACCTAGCCCATTTTCATTAACTGAGGCTGTATCAGATTCAGTCATTCCATCCATCAGAACAGCATCTTCATCAGTCCTTCGTCTACGAGACCGCCTACGACGGTTAGTACTGTGGTGAGATTCGCTGGCGTCAGTGTCTGCAGTCTGATCTGATTCTGTATTATCAAGTAAGCTGTATGGATTGCTGTCTGGATCTTTGAGCACTATATTCATGTCAGAGGCAAGAAATATTCATTTAAGAGGACATCAGTTAAGAATACTTGATCTATTGAACTACATGCACTAATTGTAAGTATCTTCAATACCCCCCAATAAAAATATACGTCTGAAATATAAAGAAAAAATTTCTCTTAATACTAATTTATCTGGAAAGTAAGTGATTAAATAAAATTTTAATGAGAATGAAAATTTGTAAAACAAAAAATATGCTTACTTTGTAAGTTTTCTAATGTTTTCTTTGAATTGTTTAGAAAAAGTTAAGTCTATCTACATCTTCAGATGAGATCAAAACCATAGGGAAGGGATGTATATTAAACATATGGTCCTATTTTTTCCCTATTACTGTCACTCAAATAAATGTAAGCTATTTACATGGCATTTTCACGGTATTAGATAAACTAGAGGTAATATAGAATGATACACTACAAGCGTGTGCAAGGATCACTCATATTTTTCATAAATAATTTAAAAAATATCTATGGGGGCTCTTGAGACCAATCCCCCCATGGATAGTAAAGGATGACTATCAGAAATTATGCTACCTACTAATTATGGCACTCCTGCTCTTTAAGTTAATCCTACTCAGAGTAGAAAAATTATGAAGAGAAAGAATCATGTCGCGATTCTAAGAGAACCACTGTTCCTCTTACAAGTTTAAGGTGACTGCTGATATTTTGTGCTAATAGATTATTCCAAATAAAAGAAAATAAATCATCTGCACCAAGACTTAAGAAGCATAGGTTAGGTATGAACTGCAGCAACTAAGACAAGTCTATACAGACATCTAAATCAGGCTGATATTGTAACTGGCTATAGAAAGGATAACACTGAAACACCTAACTTGGTAATCCAACTTGAAAAACAAACCATGGCATGAAGTTACAAAAGAACAGAGTCAAGATACAAATGAAAAGAAAAGCGCTCGTCTTACCTATGTGCATCTACTGCTTCCAACATTCAAATTACAGAAGAAATTCACCTAATCACGATTACTCCTAAGTTTTCCTTGGTAAGTGAGCAAGCTAGTGTCTTAGCAAAAAATACTAAGTTTATCTATTAATCATAAACACTAGGTAAAATACATTTATTTTCCAATTCTACAAAATAACTTTAATATTACAGTATACAGTGCATTTTAATACAAAAATTACTTTTCTGAAAAAACTAAGTTAAAATTTCCTAGGGTCCAATGAAAATTGTAATCCAATTAAAGCCAAAGTCTTCCCTTCATTTTATGCTGATTTGTTCCAGTTTCTGTACATTTACATGTATTTTTAATTTGCACAGACTATGCTAAGATTTAAGATAGAATTTTAAATGAGATATTTATAATGATTTATAATCATTTATAATGATTTATAATCATTATAAATATTAAAATATGACCTTCTTAAAGGACAAACAAGTAATAATGCTAACACACAATGTTTTAAAATAATCTAGTCCATGTATTCCTGGAAACCCTCTCCTTTTGTCTATTCTACTCAGAAAGAGAACTCTGTCAACAATTATCAATCCATGATAAAAAATAATCAAATGATCACAGCCAACATATGCTTGAGCATATGAAGTCTTTAGTCATCTCTACACTGTATCTATGAACATATGTTGTGTCCACATACACACCCACATGTGCAGATGCTCACAGAAGCCACAAGAGGGTACCAGATCCTCCAGAGCTGGAGTTACAGTGTTGTGAGCAGCCACAGTGTGGTGCTAGGAGCTTAACTCTCTTCTCTACAACAGCACTAACTGTTCTTAATTGCTGAGCCACCTTGCCAGTTTCCCTAAATGACTATGATCCAATTACTCAATAAAATTTTCTTAAGAATTGAGTAAACATCTGTCTCTTTCCTAAAAGTATAGCCAAAATTTTTGGGAAAACAAGGACAGTATTACTTAGTTACCAAAGATCTCAAAAGGGGAAGGGATAAACATGACTCTCAAAGCCAACTAAAAGTTCTGACCCCTTAAGGAAACCATCACTGGGAATTATTCTACACATCGTTTACCATATTAATTGCTATACAGTCTACTATTTTCTCTAAGATAGTAAGCAGAATCACAAACTTCCAAAAATGTATGGCCCTGAAAGAGGAAATAACTTTTGCAGGATTATATTGTTTACAAAGCATGAATGCTGATGTAGTATGTAAAAGACTACCAGAACTGATGGAGGATTTGCCACCACGTGGTCCACCACGACCTCGTCCCCCAGAAACACTTCTGCCTCTTCCTCCTGGGCGTCTCCGGCTGTCTCGCTGATGTCGAGTCTCTCGATCATCTTCTCCTGCCAATGACCAATCACTCAGCTCATCTTTACGCTCAGATTCTGTTTCGGAGGGGTTAGACAGCTCAGAATTTGTACCTTTGGGAAAAAACAATATATAAGCCAATTAGATGCACATAAACAGAATGCTAAAAAAATTTTCAATGCAGTTTCTGCTAAGCATCATTTATATAAATAAGCATAGTAGCTGCATCAAAGAAAACACAATTAAAGCTTTAAATTTATTTTAAATGTAATTATCAGACTCAACTAAGCAATAAGAGAAAATGTATACATGAAAATGCAATTAATGTAAAGGTTTCTGCCAGTCCTAAAATTGCGAGCTTAAGTTATCAGTAAATGTTAGCCAACACCTAAAACATTTAGAAAAACTAAGTTTTAATCAATAGTGTTTCCATTATTTCTGACTTGAGTAAACTTTTTTCCTCACACATTTTAATTTCTCTCAAATCGTAACACTTCTTGTAACTGAAATCTTTCTTAAGTTAGGAATTTACTTGTCAGTTAAAATACATAAAATGTTTTCCTATTGCCTCAGATTAGCATAATGATGTTTCTGAGAAAATATCTACTACCTAATAGAACAGAAGGCATTAACTACTGAAATGAAATTTACACAATTATCTCCTGTAGAAGTTGACTTCTAAATTCACACCAATGTACCTGGAATCCCTTCCCTTCTTTAATTGCCATGTGTTACTTTTCTCAACATTTTCCTCTATAGATCTACAATGAAATGGTCTGTTAAAAGGTAAAGCTTATTAAATCTTATTACTGCCCCAAATGTCTCAATGTGCAGAAATTTCCTTTTAATGAATGACTGTTACATTATTTTGAAGTTTAAATGGCTAAACTTCCACATATAATTTCATGAAATACCTAAAAATCATTTGTATTTGAACTACACAAGCATTTAACAGTAGTAGTAAAATGCTGAAACAGAAGTAATAATGTGCAGGAAAAAAAGTAAGGACTCTACCAATACAAATTACAGGGGAGAAGATGAAAAACAGTTTAGGAAAAAAAAAATCCAGGTTTCCATTCAATTGTTTGTTGGAATGAGATCTCATAGAAGAGAATAAAGTACACATTTAACAATGATTTGTTCAAATGACAAAAAACACTTAATACTGTCACTGATGCAGTACACAATCATCTAAGGAATAGTGAGACAAGTCTGGGCTAACATGTAAAGGTGAATAAGTCTAGTAAATTATTTTATCTTACCCAGGGATAAAAGGAAATCACTCTTTAAATTTAACCTAAATTTAGTATTCTGTGAGACTAATATCACACACACACAAAACACTGTTGATGAATTGGCTAATATTCATGTTTTATGACCACAAAAAGTCAAATATAGAGATGAGAAGATTGCCCTAAAATACTCGAGTGGGCCCAAACTGGCTCATGTGTCTTTAAGACCTCATGTCATAAAGATAGCAGAATGAGGAATGTGATGTCACTGGCATTTTAAAAATAGAGGCAGGCAGTCATAAGCCTGGAAATGTCAAGCAAGCAGGTTCTATCAAACTTCCGAAAACAAAACAAAAAACAAAACAAACCACCTGCAGTCTACGTGATGGGTACAAGGTTAGCTCAGTGAGACTCTGGTCAGTTTTACAGTAAGAAAGTTGTGCTGGTCACACTTCTAAGTTGCTATAGCTTAGTGATTACTGCGCTGAAAACAATATAGCCATTTCAACATCTCAATCATGTCGAACAAGCAGGATACAAGGAAAGAAATCCCAGAAAAGCTTTTAAAAATGAACTATGACACTCAAAGTCACAACTTGCTTTTAGCTAACAATTCCATAATCAGGCTTTTCTCTACTTCTTATCAAGTTGCTTCCCACCACTTTAAATGGTCATGTGATAAAAATGTACATGAAAAGTGCTTTATTATAGCAACATGTAATAAACTTCTAAGGTTCAAGCTTAATTTAGCACAACTTTAGAAATGTTCTACAAGTATCCATCTTATAAAATGTTATCACTGCCTAGTCCTTTTGAAAAGTGCTCAAGAACAGCTGAAATTAAATTCAAATGGTCCTTTCTCTAAAGTTACTTCAAAACTACAATGTTTCTAGTTCTACAAACCTAAGTCTGCCATCTACTGAAGGATCTGTTAAGCATTTTCTGATCCAGATGACTACCTTTGCCATTTTTTCCATACATGTATTACCTATTCCTCAATCCCCTTACCACAGTGCTTCCCTCATCAATAAGCAGAGGTATCAGACATTAATCAATCTGTTCAATGGCTTTTCACTTCTGCTATACAAAAGCCATCTGATTGTTAATTTAGAATTTTAAGAAATACAAATATACCCAGTTTCTATTTAATTACTAGTATTAACTACACTTTTGGAAATACACCATTATCTTACAATTCTTCATCTTTTACACACTGAACACTCTATACTGGAATTCTATTTGCAAACTTTAATACCGTGTTTATGAAAACAAGATTACACCAAGAAAAGGAAATACTTGAACATAAAGCACTAAAGAGAAGGGATACTTAGCCTCCCACCTGTACAACAAGTCAAAGACAGTATAGGTGCACTATATCATTAGATTCCTCGGTTAAACAAACGACAAGTCTGAATCTGAACTTGGCACCGTGCAAACCTGAATTCACCTCTACTTTCTGTAAATGCTTCCTACTTTGGCCTAGGTTCACAAATATTTTCTCCACACAAGATGAACACAAGGGGAAGAAAAGGGAAGAGAGGAAAAGAACAGAAAAAAGCAAATGAAGAGGGATGGGCAGGAGATCAGGTCACAGCTAATATCCCAGTCCAAATGGAGAAAGATGGAACAACTCCAAAGCTAAACAAGAATAAATGAGAATTAGAGAATTGTTAACTACCATAGGATCTACTGATCTGTTCCTACCCTAGGCCCCAGTTTCAAAATGAAAATATAGCTTATAAGAATGTTCATGACAGGTTAACTATCTTTTTAAGCCTTCATTTTGAAGAAATGTTACTAGACAAAATAGTTGCATACAAGGTACTAAAAAACACTTAAACCAGCCACATCGGCAAGTCTATTTCAAAGCTGCTGAAGGTTTATTATATGCAACACTGATCTAGTGATCAGTCTGTTATTTTTCATTTGTGATTATCTTATAGATAGCAGTAGCACACTAAGATTCTACAGGAAATGTATGAAACCACGTAAGTTGGAACATAAACCATATTCCCAATTACTCTTTATACACACTTATTATAACCTACCATAACCATAATTAAAAATTATGCATTAGGTAACTATTTGTAAGCTATATACTTTTCACTGTCACTAGTATGTCACATCAATGGGACATATACCTCACAACTACCTTTCACCCAAAAGGTATGCAGCATCTAAACTAGAACCACTAGCACACACACTCTTACAGAAGTAAATCAATGTTCTTTTTACCATAACCGGAGGTGTAATTAGGGCCCCGACGACCTCTGCCTCTTCCACTATAAGACCTAGAACCTTGTACAGAAGAGACGGTACTTTCATCAGTGGCATATCCTTTTTCTTTTTCAGGCCCTCTGGTGGAAGAAGGTCTGAAACCCATACCAATCTGTCGCAGCTGTTCATCAATCTGCAGGCGTTCCATTCTTAGTTGTTCCACTTCCTACAATCCAAAAAAAACAAAACAAAAAAACAAAAAACTTTTACTCTCTTCCCACAACTCCTGTGTGTGTGTGTGTGTGTGTGTGTGTGTGTGTGTGTGTTCATACACCTGTCAGACCATGTGAAACCAATGATAATCACCTTTACCCACTTGACCCATCATCCCCAGCCCATATCCTATACAGGTTTGATGTGCATGTTCTGGCCTAGACCTAGAAATGTACAATCTACACCAAGGAAACAACTGATCTTTGAAATCATCTGCTCATGAAGCAGAATTGTATTCACAAGGTCATTTGCTGGTCAACTCAAAACACACTGAAAGCTTTTTTTTTTTTTTTTGCTACTGGGGGCAAGGCAGCTGAGCAGAAACAAAATGGCCCTAGTAGAGCAGTTATTGAAAATGATAAACTCTTCAAACATAAAGAGTGGTCTTTTTAGGGGGAACTTAAAGACTCTCCCCTCCTCTGCAAAAGTGTAAGGGCAAAGAATATTCTATTCTTAGGTTCTGAAAAAACTTAATTAAAAATATTTAATTACCCAAAAACATTACCATAATAAACAAGAACATTCAACATGCGGATACCTTGTTTGTATTAAGTATACAACATTCACACAGAAAATGTAGCAAGGATGACACATGAATCATCCATACCTTTAAGTAAGCAATGTGATACTCTAGAAGAACTTGCACATTTCCAATACTTTCTTTAGTGCCAACAAATACAAATGGAACCATTCCCTGTAAGAAAACACAATGCCCTCAATTTAACACACTAGTATAGAATTAAGTTTTTTTCCAACACACAGCAATTAATTTGAAATGCAGAGATTTTTCAGTGCCTCACTTGTGCTTAAATTTACATTTCAGTTTGCTTTAAA
>NW_022196899.1:27754897-27758131 GCF_008632895.1 Mastomys coucha | reverse complement strand
TCACTTTGTAGACCAAGCTGGCCTCGAACTCAGAAATCCGCCTGCCTCTGCCTCCCAAGTGCTGGGATAAAAGGCTTGTGCCACCACCGCCCAGCTACAAACCACTTTTTAAACAAATTACTCAAACTGACCATGGTCTTTCAGACTAGAAAAATGATCACAGTAGGCACAGCTTTAAAAATATTAATAATAAGAAAAGAGAGAAAAAAGAAAAACCCAAAAACTTTAGACAAGTTACCCCCTTAAATGCTCAGATAAGACCTTGAGAAGGGTATGGTGGCACATGCCTGTGATTTCAACACTTAAAAGCTGAAGCAAGGGAACTGTTATTAGTTCAATATAAAACAATAGTATCTAAGACAGGGGGGAGCAAAAAGACTAAGTGTTATGTACTTCTGACCATTAAAAGACATTCTCAGGGCTAGTGATACAGCTTAGAGGGAATTAATTGGTCACCAAGCCCAATGACCTAGGTGAATATGATCCCTTGAACGTGGAACTCATCAAGTAGAACAGAAACAGCTTCTGCAGTTGTCCTCACCTCCACACACAATGGCAAACACGCAAGTGCCCACGTGTAACATATGCACACAAACACACAAAAGGAAAAAGATATGCTGACTACAGAGCATTATTATTATCACAATATAAGAATAATGAAATAGGGGGCTGGTGAGATGGCTGAGTGGGTAAGAGCACTGACTGTTCTTCTGAAGGTCCTGAGTTCAAATCCCAGCAACCACATGGTGGCTCAAACCATCCGAACTGAGATCTGAGGCCCTCTTCCGGTGCATCTGAAGACAGCCACAATGTACTTACATATAATAATAAATAAATTAAAAAAAAAAAAAAGAATAATGAAATCACTGAAGAGCAGACACCCAAGTACAAAAATAAACACTGAACAATAATCCCAAACTGATGTTTATTTGGTTAAATTTCAGAACAAGGCACCTTTAAAAAGTAGAGCAAAAAGGGGATAGAGAGATAGCTCAATGTTGCTCTTGCAGTGGGATTTCAGATCCCAGGAGCCAAATGGTGATTTAAAACCATATTTAACTCAAAGTTTCAAGGGATCTGATGCCTTATTCTGATCTCTAAGGGCACCAGGCACACAGCACACATACCTACATGTATACAAAATAATTTTTAAAAAGCAAACCAAAACAGCTAAGTCAAGATTTTCTGCCTTATAAACACTTCTGCTTTCTTATATCTGAGAAATATCAATTTAAACTTCCTGCCAGTTTCCTTTTCTCCTCTCAAAAAATACCTACCAAGTTTTTTAAACAGAGTAGCTCAATACTTTTTGGTTATAAATGTGAATGTATTTTCAAAGTAATCCTATTAAAAATTCTAACACAGATGACTTATTTAGATATAGCAGGTTATGTGGACAAATACCAGGACAGTTACTAAGGATCCAATACAGAAAGCTCCACTGACTGTAATTTCAAGTATCAAGGTACAAAACAAGAATAAAGTTCTGATGGTGTACTAAGAAAATAGCAAATAGATAGGAGGGAGTGCAGAACTTGGGACTGGCGTGCACGTGCACACATATGTATGTGTGTGCACTTTTTATACTGAACCTTGTTACTTGTCTCAATTCCACAAAAACTTTCAAAGGAAAAACTTTACACATTAGAGCAGCATATGAGGTAGGCACTCCCACACAGTATTAAGAATGAAACCAAGCAGCTTGTGTTGACAGAAAGGAGCAGTCTTATCCCCACCTGTCTTATGTAACCAACAAATACTTACATACTCATCAAATATTCAACTGCAGCCCTATGTAATGTATTTGTGCTTCTTAACCCCGGCCTAGAAATAGCAGTAACACCCCCAAGCTACAGAGAAGGTAGTACAGTAAGGTTTTTTGTGTTCTTTTTAAATCAAGGAGAACCCACCAAGAATTATAATCTTTTTGTTTGTTTTTGGTTGGTTGGTTGGTTGGTTTTTCGAGACAGGGTTTCTCTGTGTAGCCCTGGCTGTCCTGGAACTCACTCTGTAGACCAGGCTGGCCTTGAACTCAGAAATCCGCCTGCCTTTGCCTCCCAAGTGCTGGGATTAAAGGTGTGCGCCACCACTGCCTGGCTAAGAATAATAATCTTGCACTGAAATGGGAATACTGAAAAGCTAATAGGGACAGTCAGGCTAAGGGAAGACTCGTTTTGAATACCAATTTTAAAAGTTGTATCTAACCATCACAGCCTTCAGATCAGATTTTATATTGCTGGATACTAGGTGTAGGAGAAACGTGACGATCACAATGTTGGGTACCATTAGTTTTAATCCTTATCAGAAAGGAATCCTAAAGACCATACAAAGCAATCAGAAGTTACATGATACAACACATTTTAAAACAGTGTGATAAAGTCACTGAAAAGTGTTCTGACCCTTGTGAAATGAATGTACAATACTTAAGTTCACTTTTTTTTTTTTTTTTTGGTTTTTCGAGACAGGGTTTCTCTGTGTAGCCCTGGCTGTTGTCCTGGAACGCACTCTGTAGACCAGGCTGGCCTCGAACTCAGAAATCCGCCTGCCTCTGCCTCCCAAGTGATAGGATTAAAGGCGTGCGCCACCACCACCCAGCTAATAAGTTCACTTTTAAGCATACCTCAATTCAATATTTAATACAAAGAAATAAAGAAGTGCTATCAGCTGTAGGCATCTTATAGACACTTAATACCTGGTGTGTCAAGACACTGATCTGAGTTAAACGTTTACAACTTTCCTCTATTAAAAGACTGACTTTTCAAGAGTTAGCAAATTCTCCAAACAGTTCTATACTTAGCAAAACTGAAGGAAGTTGTGTGTTGAATTCTGGTTGATAATTAAATTTAGGGACAACCCGTGGCTTATTTTCAGGCTTTAAAGCCCCAAATCAGCTCTACCAAGCTACCACTAAACCCACAGATTTAAATATCTTAATGTGTGAGTAGCTAATAACAGAACTGTAAGCAAAATATCAACATGAGAAGGGACAGAGAAAGCAATTTCAGAAAGGACAAAACAGAAGAGCAACATGAAATAATGCATGCCAATCAAGAAATGGTCAGTGCTTTTAGATTCTACAAAAAAACCTAAAGAGCAATCAAGAATTGCTTCTGAGCCGGGCAGTGGTGGCACACTACTTTAGTCCCAGCACTTGGGAGGCAGAGGCAGGCTGATTTCTGAGTTTGAGGCCAGCCTGGTCTACTGGGTGAGTTCCAGGACAGCCAGGGCTATACA
>NW_022196899.1:27749927-27754887 GCF_008632895.1 Mastomys coucha | reverse complement strand
AAAAGAAAAAGAAAAAAGAAAAAAAAAAGAATTGCTTCTGGACATCAAATTCTACAGCTTTATACTCAAAAAGTAAAAATGATGTAAGATGAAGCTTGATAGCTCAGTGGTTACGAGCATTTTTTTCCTTTGCAAGGACCTGGGTTTGGTTCCCAACAAAGTCAAACAGCTGGACAGCCATTAATAACTCCAATACCAGGAGATCCAGTACCTTATGACCTCCACAAGCACGAGACATGCACATGGTACAAATATATGCATGCAAGCAGAATATTGAAACACAGAAAAAGGTGAGGGTGGCCGGGCAGTGGTGGCGCACACCTTTAATCCCAGCACTTGGGAGGCAGAGGCAGGAGGATTTCTGAGTTCGAGGCTAGCCTGGTCTGCCAGGTTTACAGAATGAGTTCCAGGAGATATACAGGGCTATACAGAGAAACCCTGTCTCGAAAAACCAAAAAAAAAAAAAGAAAAAGAAAAAAGAAGAAAAAAAGAAAAAGGTGAAGGAGGACCCAAAAAGAAAAACAACTAACTTGTTTTCCTTTAGTAAAAGAAAACAAGTTAAGTTAAAACTGGCTTGTTATCCATCTTATATACCAACCTAGATTATTTATTACTGTCCTATCAAATGATAACCATCAAGCAAAGATGATTGTTTTTACTTTCAATAACCTCACCTAATGATGACTTTTTTGTAAGCCGAAACTTTTAAGTTGGCTTAAGATGGCTTAAGTACTGACAGACCAACTAAGAAGCCAGAGTCCACAAAACTGAAAGATTATTTGTTAACTATGTAAAAATAATAGTCCAAGGAAACAGAATTTTCAAAAACAAGAATATCCACATTATTGGAAACTAACTGTAAAGCTTACATAAAATAGGCAAATAAGCTGCATTAAACACTTACATCTTCTCTAGGTAGTTTATTTTCATTGTCTCCTTCAATTCTTACTCGAACCACACCAGATTTATCCACTATTTCTTGAATAACTTTGCCATTTTTTCCAATTACTTTTCCTTTAGTAAAAGAAAACAAGTTAAGTTAAAACTGGTTATCCATCTTATATACCAACCTAGATTATTTATTACTGTCCTATCAAATAACCACCAAGCAAAGATGATTGTTTTTACTTTCAATGACCTCACCTAAAGACTGCTAAAGGAACAGTCTCTTGTCTGAAATTTTCTCTGGCATATATGCCTAAAGGCTACTGACTTCAGTAGACCAATGCAATGCACAAGCAAGAGAATTCCCATGCCTAAACATTTTTAAACATTAGAGCCATTTCTAATACTTTAAAATATAAACTCCAATCCATTTCAAACCCCTGCCCATGAAATACAAGAGAAAGCAGTTTTAATTGCTATTAGCCACGTCACTTTGTTCATTTCATTCATATGTATACACACATTCATTCATGTATATTCTGGCAAGCAAAAATATTACAGTTCTATAAGTATTTTACAGATTTACATAAGTGCATATAGAATGTATAATCTGTCTTGCTAGTAATGACATACTGTAAAATGATACAAAATTCATACCTTCATACTTGACCTGTTAGTCTTTCAAACAGCAGCTATTAAATATACAATACTTAAAAGAAAAACTCCAAAGGTAACATGGAGGTGCTCTTTCCCTATTATAAAGATTAACCCAAAGAATCAACACTTAACTCAAGTATCTGGTATATTCTTGGGATATAAGTAACAGCAATATTCCTTATTAAGTAGCAGCAGCCTTGTAACAACCAAATCAACATCAGTTTTATTTTTTAAGCCATTTTCAGAAAAACTAGTTGAAAGGAGATAAAGTCTGTGTCATGTGTACTTGAAAGAATAGTGGCACCAGTAAACTGAATGGTAGAGCACAAACACACTCTTCTGATGGGGTTTTTCAATCTCTATTCCTCATCTCCCCTCCCCATCAGGAAGGGTCAATTTAAAGAGCAGCAACTGAACAGGTTAAAACAGACATCAGAGTTCACATGACTGGGTCTTCTCAGAGAAGCCCTAGCAGCCGCACATCAAAAGCAACCTTCAGAGATTACACAATGAAGCTTAAGCAGCAGCTTCATCCTCCAACCTGCTAAAATAAGCAAATGTCTTTTCAGAAGGCAAATGAGGCTGATGGGACATAGGCCCTTCCCCCAGAATCTTGTTTACTTGCTTCTTGGAACTACACCAGTGGTGAGTTAGGCATCCATCACCCTTCTGGGTCCTTGGCGGGGACCTACCTTCAAGTCTTACTTAGTCCCACCAGAGACCTTCAATTTTTTAAATGATCATTTCCACAGTTTAAATTCCAGAGCATATTGACAACCTGAAGCAGACCTGTAGTATAAATTGAGCATTGAGTATAATGTTGAAGGGACAAAGTAAAGAAGTGATTAAAGGCAGCTCCTTCTAAGGAGTGAATGGTTTTGATCCATTTTCATTCAAATCAGTGTTCAAGAAATACTGTTTTGATTTTGGACAGGTGGGAATGATCAAATAGTAGAATGCCTCAAACATAGAAAGTAATCCATCCTCTCTGGAACTTACCCCACCAAGTGGTCCTCACTCCCTCTTACTCCATCCTCTCTGGAACTTACCCACCAAGTGGTCCTCACTCCCTCTTACTCCTCAGTTCTCCTTTTCTTTCATTTGGATTAAGAACATATTTTTCAAAAGACTGCTTAACCCAGGAAATATTTTGGAGGAAAATACAGTATTACAATACAATGACAAGCAACAGAAGCACCAGAGTTTCAGCATTGTGAAGTTGCTCCTGCTAGTGAATGCTTTCTAAAGAGCACATAAGCAATTCAAATCACAAAAGCCAAACAAGACAGGAGAGTAGGCAAAAATATTATATAGCATGGATTCCCCTATTTGCACTGATAACTAGATTTCTTCTTCTTGAACTACAAATATACCCAATTTCCTTATTTCTGAAATACCAAGGGTTTTTATTCATTATTAATACTACAAAATCTAAAAGACCAAGGTTTATCTTTGTAGAATTAAGCTGGACAAAACTTTTCACAAAACCATCACCAAAACCCTTTTTACTAGTGAGAAAGCCTAGTTCAGTTAAATAATGTTTATAGAATAGCTACCAAAGTCTTAGCACTTCATCCATGTGAATAGCTGACTTAAAGAGCACAACAAATATTTTCAAAAGCAACTCTTGTGCCTGGAGTATGGTTCAGTGGTAGAAGACCTACCTACCATGGGCAAGGCCCTGGGTTCAAACCCTAGTACTGGAAGGAAGAGGAAAAAAGGAAAAAATAGCAGGGTAGTAAAATTATGTATGACAGGGCAGCAAGCTGTCTCAGCTCATAAGAACACTTGCCACACAAGCTTGGCAACCTGGTGAAATTAATTCCTAAAACTCATACAGACGTACATAGAGAAAACTGCCTCATAGTTCTCTCACCTTTACCCAGAAACCCCATGACTGTGCACAAATATTTTTAAAATATTTTTAGACATTCAAAAGTTCTTTTTTCCAATAATAATCTTTTAACAAAGTTTTGCATTTTCATGTTTATTAAAATTATATAATATTCAATTTTATTATTTTAAATCATCACATAAAGCATTATGCAGTGAACAATGGCAAACCAAAAACTAAGAGTTTGCATTAACTGGCAATATCATAGCTACTTTATCTGTGCCTTCCTTTTTTATTACTTGTTTGATTATTTATTGAGTCCAGACAAGCTCTCTTTTAACCCAGAATCTACTTATTCCCAGCCTGACTCACTGGCCATTAAACTGACAGGATCTGCCTTCCCAATACACCAAGGTTGCAGATGCACTTGCTGTAGGCTTTGTATACAAGTCCAGAGGAACTGAGCTCAGGTTGGAAAACAAGCTTCTTACCCACCGAGCCACATGCCCTGAAGCCCTATAACACCCCTTAAGTGTTCAAACAAGTATCTTTAAGAAGATAAGTATTTTAAATCTTTTCCAATTTTATTGTACAGAATATGAAAAATACTACATGGATAGATAGTGAATTACCTTCTAATGGAACCCAATGGGCTCAAAGAAATTCCCTAGGGTCAAAAAACAAGGAGACTAAAGGAAACAAAACTGCACGACTTGCTAGCAAATTCTACCCTTATGTTAGCACTTAATTAGTACTTAACATATAGTCAAGGCCTTCCTATCTCCATCAAACAGCACAAAAAAAAAGACAAAGGGGCATGGGACCATTCAGTAGTACAGCACTTGCTACCACACATGAGACCCTGGGTATGGTATGATCCTCAGCCTCTCAAAGACACAAGGCACATCAACAGCAGCTTCGTTAATTAACATACCTAAAAGTAAGTTCAACCACTGTGAAATGAAAACTGTCAACTTATACCTCATGAATACCGTAATTATCACCATTAGTGCCCCTCCTACATCCTTTCTCCTCAAGACTTTTTACCTTCTGTGCTTTTGCCACAACCAGTTATTTATTCAGGGTCTGCTATGTAGAAAGAAGTTTATTACTCTATTATTAGCCCAGATTTATTTTTATTTCCACTCTTAACAAAAGAAAAAAATTATCAGTTACTGTAAGACCATCACCATCATAATTTTGATGAACATATAAACGAAAAAAAGACATTAAACAAGAAATAGTAAAGTGCCCAAAAGAGAAGACTTAACGAAAACTCTAACAACAAATCATTACACGAATTATGGGTCTTACTAATGGCACAGAACAAATACATCTTACTTTCTAGGCACGAAGACACAAAGTTACAAGTCACATAAAATGCTTTCACAAAAAATAACACAGGCTGCCTAAGAAACTCATATTACCCTAAGGTAAACAAATTATAAAACTAGCATCCAATTAAATAAATTAACTTACATTTATAATATTCATTTAACTTTTATACAAGTACCTACCAACAAGATTCCTGGGAACTTGAATAAAATCTTCCACAAATTCCAAGAAACCTCTAGCTTTTTTTAC